>NC_141152.1:113145153-113445153 GCF_053477565.2 Lygodium microphyllum
GGCTCTCTTGCGTGCACAAGGCTACTATGAGGGCAATGCTTGGCTATGGATAACTAAGGCCCACACAGCTAGAGGCACCACTCATACGCCAACCTCAAGCTCGATCATCCCAAAAACCATAGGACCTCGAAACCACAAGCCGCAGAGCTCCCCTCACCCGCAACCATCGAGTCCATCCACACGCGAACCTACGCGAATTGCCCAAGCCTATTGACGAACCAATCAACAACTGCCAGCTCAGATGTCATCACAAGCAGGAAACGATCCAGCTTTCCAAGTCCATCTTGAAAGCAATAGGCCATCACTCGAGGTCGCTACTAACCTAGCCTCCATCCCAGCGACCCAATCGCAAGCTCCTGAAGTCCTACCATAGCAACTCTCCGTCGTCAAAGGCTCAAGTCCTACCAAACCCCAACCACCCGCAAGCCTTAGGCCCTCTTACGAGAGGAAATCCTTTCTCTCACTAGCAGCTGATTTAGCTGAGGAAACAGGGGATGACATGGTGGATTGCATTAAGCAACCGGACGCTACTTTTGTGTCGCTAACTCTAAGCTACGATCGCCTCGACTTAGGCCTATTGGATGAATCCTTCGCGGCCGAAGTTCAAATGATGCCTTGTTCTTGGGAAATGTTTGAATTTGCATTTGCAAAAGCCCCTACCTCCGCTGCTAAGTTGCTCAGCGGCGGTGAGATCTCAAAAAAGCAAGCAATCAAACAACGCCTCATCGCATCGTATGATCAGCGAACCACCTCTGCCATCACTGACCAAGAAGTGGCAGAGTTGTCAAAACTTGCTGAGACGAAATCCCAGTTCTTAAGGTATTTGTACGATCTTAGACTGCAATGGGAAGTTGAAGGATGCCGAGTAATGACCAACACCGAGCAGTGACGCGCTATCAAAATGGCAGAGTATGACCCCAGATACATCGCGTCGACATCATATCGAGTGTTAACCATGCTGCGGGGCCATCCTATAGAAGACCACATCAAGGGACACCCCTACCTCAACCGCCTGTTGACCGAAGAGGAGTTACACATTGCTAGCCGAGTCAACTCGGGCAACTTCCTGACCGATGTTCTCACATACATCACCCAAGTGGGGATTAAACCCTCCGACCTGGACTGCAAAGCCCATTTGGAATACAACCCCAATTTCTACACTTGGCTCCTTCACAAGTAGCCATCCATGCCGAAAGACCTACACCTTCTAACCCTCATCCTCGGAAGGATTCTTCTTAAACTGAAAGGGGAGGGAGTAAGGGAAATCAGATCAAAGTAATAAAGCAAATCAAAGTGAGTGAAGTATGTAGACATACATTGTGAAAAACGGATGGGGTAGAAAAGAGGGCACAAAAACTTTGAATTAAAAGGCAAAAATCCAAAGTCTGAAAAGCGAGCATGCACTAGACTTTAATGAATTCATTCAAAAGCATAAAGTTTTTTCTATTTTAGCGATTACTATGTCGTAAGCACTAACGAAAGTTACGGTTATGATAGGAACAAAAAATGTCGCAATAGGACCGAGCCCACCGACTCCCCTTCATAGAGGAAGAGAGGACGTGGTACAACATCAACCTAGAGAGCCACGCTTATAATCAGTTGAAATTCCGAACCATCCACAATTTGGAAGAATTAGTGGCCAAGGAAGAGGCGGCCAGGAGCATTGTGGAAATCTGCAACCTCAAAAAGTACCTGGAAAGTTTCGCATGAGAACCTGAGCGCACGAGATGTGTGGAATTTCTCAAGTCCTACAATCCCGACAGAGAGTGCGGCACTGTCACAGTGGGGAGAGGACAAAATACTAAGCATGTACTGGTGCGTCTAACCCTAGCCTTGGTGGAGAAGGCACTGGGGCTAGAATTGAAGGTGGAAAAGAAGCAAAAGAGGGACGTATATGCCATGCTGGGGATGAGAAAGGAGGATGTGCTGACGAACGATGGCATCAGTATCCAAGACATCCCCAATGTAGAGGCCAGGCTACAAGTGAAGCTCATACATGCGCTCTTCTCCAGCCAATGCTATAACGCGTTGATGCAACGGATCAGCATACCAATCCTGGAAAATGTAGCCGCCTAGACCCTGCACGAAGTCAACTGGAACGGCTACGTGCGTAAGACTATCGACCAGGCAGCCCGAGCGCTAGCCCTAGGAAGCCTGCTAGCAGGAGGAGAATCACCGATGTCGAAGGCCACAGAAAGAAAAAGGGCTTCCTCCAAAGCCTCGTTCATCGCATACGAGGGCATTTTAATGGTGCTTATTCAAGAGGCTGTGAAGGAAGCAGAAGAGAGGGAGGGAGAAACACTCGACTGATCACCTCCCCATCAACACCAAGACAGGTCTAGCGATAGGACGAAGACAGAGGAAGAAGGAAAAGTGCAAAATAGCAAAAAGCAAGTTAAGGAGACAAAGAAAAAAGTAGCACAAAAGAAGAAGAAACAGGATGAAGGCCGTAGAAAGGAGAGAGAGGACTTGGAGAAAGTGAAAGGACAATCCCTCAGGGAGGCAGAGGAGAGAGAAAGGAAGAGGAAGCAGGAAGAAGAAGAGACAACGGAACAAGTCAGGCAGGCTAAAAAGGCATCCAAGCGAGAGGCTGAAAGGATAAGAAAAGAAAAGCAGAAGGAAAAAGAAAAACTAGAGGAAGAATGCAAAAAGACCGAGGAGGAAAGGAAAAGAAGAGTTGCGGAGGAGGACCTAGCCGAAGCTACACGCCGGTCCATCGAGCAGCAGTGCAGGGCAGATGACCCAGAAGCCTAGAATCAGCCTAGGGAAGAGAGGCCTAGCTCCAGCATACAGGCCCCAAAACCCGCGCCCCCCGCAGTTCCAGAAGGAAAAGGCAAAGCACCCCTGCATCCCATCCCCACCCTCATGGTACCCCCCGCTGAACCCACTATGCCCACCCCTAGCATCCCCACCACTTTGGAAGTGTCCAACCTGGTGGCCTAGATGCAATACTTCATCAGCAAGGAAATGGCCCAAGAGAAAAGCACGGAAACTATGACCACGGGACCAAAAAGGCCAGCTGCAGATGCTGAATCAAGGCAGGATCAAAAGCGCCCGCAGATGGAGGCCTCAACCACCCCCACCCACACAACAATGACGCCACCAGCCGGTTACGACAAATACGTTGCTGAGCTACTCTCCCAACTGGAGAGAGCGAAGGAGGAGAAAAGGATGGCTGTGGGGCTGAGTTGATGACAGAAAAAGAGTTAGTGGCAGCTTTCCAATTGGGAAAAACCCACATCATCGCCATGCAACAACGCCAAATATTCAAACTCAAGTAAGAGTTGAAAGCCAAAGAGAATAAGGAAGAAAGTTACAAGCAGCTGGAGGATGAGAATGAGGAACTCGTGCAGATGCAGCAGGAGTACAAGCTCCTCCTAATGCAATATAAGGAATTGGAGTCAAAGCATAAGGAACTGGAGTCAAAGACCGCCACCATTGAGCCCACCATTGAGCAGATGATGGAGGAGCTGAACGCCAAGGAAGAGGAGAGGAGCCAAGAGAGGGAGCAACAACGAAAGAATATCGAGTCTATGACCGATCAGCTACGTCTCGCGAAGAAAGAACAAGACAACATGAGCAAAGAGCTCAGGGCCTAGAAGTAGAAGCTCATAACCCTAGCTCAAAAGTAGGGGGAGAGCATGGAAGGAATGAGCAAAAGGGCCGAGCAATGGGCTACACAGAACAAGGCACGGGTGAAGGCTCTGGCGCGGCACCTTGCCTTGGTGGAGAAGGAAAAAATCTTGGCAGAAAGCAAAGCGGACGCCATCCAGACAGCCTTCACTACCCAACAACAAGCCTTCCTCAATACGCTATTGGATACAACTCAACCAGAGGGAATCGAGCCGTTGGAGGTGGTAAAGAAGAAATTAAGCATCGCACATAGAGCTCTGCACGCGGGGCTGCAGATGCCACCCCAACCTGCAGAGGTAAGGCTGGGCCTAGAGGAGCAATGAAAGTATCTGCTACTGGCCGGCCTAACCCCCCAAGAGGCAGATGCCCTTGGCTTTGAAGAAAGAGCAATACCAAAAAACCGGCAGGGGGAGGAAGTCGAATTCAAAATTGATATGAACAGATTCAGAGAAGATGTAATCTTGCAGCCCCCCTCACCGCACGAACAAGATCGACCCGCCCCTGGACAAACAAGCCATCCTTAAAGAGCGGCAGAAAAAGCTGGTGGAAGAGGCCAAAAAATGGCTGTAGGCCAAAGCCAGTCATGCAACCATCCACTCCCCTTCCACCATGCCCCGAAGACCTACCAATGCAATTCCACGCAGAACTAGTGGTCTGGGAATGGCAAGAATTGGAAAAGTACCCTTTCTCCTTCAGTTTCCTTATTCCTGATAGCTTGAGAAGGGTCCTGCTGATCAAGGCGATGAAGGAGGTGATCGCGGCTGGCAGCTGACTAGGCCAAAGATGGCTGGAGGATAGGGCAAGGACCCCCACCTTGTGGGGCACGGAAGAGGCCAAATTCTGGCAAGACAAAATATACAAGGTGCCACACACGGTAAGGGGCTACGACTGCCAACCCCTCTGGAGGAGGTGAATATGTAATACCAACATGCTCATCTGGATGGCTTTTTGTAACACCCTACCCTACGAGCAGAATGACCCCACGTTTATGGCGTATCCTCGTAGGGTAGGCGTGGATTTTGTCGCCACCCTCCATGGGAGGCACGATTCCCCGTCATCTACAATGCCAATGCCACTTCCTTTGAGAATGCTCTACTTTTTTATCTAGAAAGCCTGCCCGCCTCCATGATGCGTTTCCTTGCTGAGTTCTCCTCCTGCCCAGATCCCGCATTCATAACCACCTGTAATTACCTTAGGCTCCTTAAACTCCTACTTAAGCAAGATCCGACACCGCAAGAAAGCGGCTTGCCTCCCCTCTTTTTTGATCCTAACGCTATCGATAGTTGCGCTATGACCCGCTTAATGATGCAGGCTAGCCTACTACCTTCATTTTGCCTAGCGCTCCTAGAGGATATCAGCGACAACCAATTCACTAGGTGCAATCACCCTTTCCTATCCACCACCTCTCTCCATGTCCGCATGAACCTGAAAGGGTACATGCAAAGCCATCAATTTTTACGCAAATCCATCCGTCCGCCCTCCCCCCTCATTCCGACGACGAGAACTAGCCTTGGCTATCCTGCTCCTCATGTAATACTATCCCGAAATGTATCCAAAAAAAACCCACAAAAAAAAAACGCACGATCACTGCACCTAGGGGTCCTTAAGTTAAGCGTGTCCAGTGACCTTGGTTGGCTGGCTCCACTCCTAACCCCCTAGCCCTTTTTAATTCCCCACGTCATGCTTAGGGCACATCAACGACAAGACACACCTAGGGAGGTAACACTCACCTATGGTTCGACCTGTCACCCTAAGCCACTGGCACCACACCCCCCTTGGCACAAATGGGGTTCTCAAGTGTGGGACATCACTCGGGTTCGCCTGCGGTTAGACCCACTTCCCCATTTCACTAGCACGAGCACATTGCACCAACACATTGCGGACAACATCCCCCCTAGATAGCGCACCGCACCTTCTTCTTCAGGTACACCACAAACGCCCAACCACCAACTTCAGAGGCCCTTGTCCACCCATGCAATCCACTGAGCTACTTTGACGACCATCATTCTCGAGCTTCCACAAACACCTGAGTTTACATGTGGCCCTTACCCTTACACCCATGCCAAAAGTTCCATGGGACTGGCACCTGTCTAGGAGGGGAGTAATGTTAACCCCAAGTCAAGATGGCGAAGTCAAGATGGTGAAGTCAAGATGGTGAAATATGGAGAAAGGGCAAAGGAAGATGAAAAAAGAGCAAAGACACGCAAGCGGCTCCTAAAGATGGACTGGGGCAAAAAGTGCAACCATAAAAGAAAAGGCGCCTCAAAAAACTCAAAAAATCCTTGTAAAAGAGCGCCAGGCTCCCTCTGTGCCCATTGTAAAATATTAGATGGGTATAGGCTAGAGGCACGGGACTAAAAGAGGAAAAGAGAAAAAGGACCTTGCCACAATGGCCAGTCATGTAAAAAAGGAATGGGTGCCCATGGGATTTTAGGGTTTGTACATATAAAGTTCAAAAAGTGAATAAGAGATCATTCTTTGGTGTGTGGCAAAAGGAGTCTTCTTCTTCCTCTCTGCTTCTTACCTTCTTGCTTGTGTGTGCTCTTGAGAGAGGGAGTGTGAGAGTCTGAGGGAGTGAGTGTGTGTGAGAGTGAGGGATCAAGAGGGTGAAGCTCTTCACCGTCTCCTCTTCTTCTTCTTCTCTTCCCTTCTCTCTTCTTGCACACGCGGCTATGGAGGATGGAGCTTGGAGGTGGAGGAGGCTTGAGGATGCTTGAGCTAGCATCTAGGATCATGGAGCTACCGGTGTGTGGAAGAGAGGAGGCAACCCATATCGGCACTAAGGTAAGCTCACTACACCCGAAGGATTGACGGCGCGTCGGCTAGGTGAGAGATAGCCATTAGAGCTCGCTTGGAACACTTGAAACAATAAGCGGTCCGTGGGTCTTGGCGCTTGAGCAAAGGCTCCCACAAAAGCTCGACCTCTTTGCCCATAAGGCATAGTCCCATTTTGTTCCCCTAAAACAGCATAAATCGAGACTCTAGTACTCTAGATTCTAGGTCATCGTTCCTTGTTGTCAATTTCCTTCGAGAAAAGTTTTCGACCAACCAGGACCACCCTTCTATAGGACGGACCCATGGCCACATCCTCCGCACTTTTCTCAGGGTTGCTTTAGTTGTCTAATTACCTACCACATTTAGTTTGACAAACAAAAACAGCTTCCTTAATTAGCCAATTGATCACCGATTCCTTCACGTAATCTTAGTACTGACATAGAAAAATAATGTCAAGCAAGTTTCCTTTCAACAATTGATCTTATTTATCAGTCTTTGGAATACATCGAATAGTCCAGCCCGAAGGCTATTCCATAATCCGCCCGAAAGCAATCCATAATCTGCCCGAAGGCAATCCAGCAATCCTCAGGGATTACTAATCCAAATTTTCACCCGTAGACTAGTATGCGAGTCTCAAGATCCAATCTCGAGTCACATCGGCCTCTTGTGTAGGACCCGGAAGCAAGGGATTTACGGCCAGATCCCCCCCTGGCACCCAAGCGTCCTCCTACTCCAAGTAGCACCCACAGAGAGACCTCTCGCGGTAAGTTTGGTCCACGTACCCGGTGCGGCTAACAACCCCCATGGTTTGGGTCAGGTAGACAGTCGGGGGTAACTAATGCTGCCTCTCCCTCCAGGCCTTCAACTTGAAGCATTTATTATTTTTCCAACATTAATTCATTGAGCAAAGAAGTACAAACAATGCTCCTAACTATACAAACACAATCAATCCAGTGGTCGTTTGTTTGGCCAACTACTAAGGTATATTCCTTCTCTCCAAATGCATCTAGCATTTGATCCGAGATCAATTGCGACTTGGCAAGATCCCCAAGGGTTTCATTGCTTGTTTGCCCTTTTATCCTTGGGTTAGGTACTCTATTAACCCAATCAACAAATACCTTAGGTTTCCTTACATTAGGGACAGTAATTCCTAGGCAATCTCGTCGCCCTAACTTGATTGCTTGGCTAGCAATGCATAACTTCCTTAACTTGGCAAATCAGTCCAAAGAAGGGTGATGTAGCAGGATGACTACTCATCCTCTTGCAAATTAGTCTTGTACTTAGATCCTGCCAACCTTGTTCCAAGGAGTGGCAAATCTGTCTTGTGATTCAAACACAAAGCCATGCGACGTTGCAACTTGTTGCATAGGAGTCGCATCTGACTTGCGGGATTAGTTTTCTCAACAAATTGTATTCCTTTGTCAAGAAATACGTTTGGTCAAGATATAGGGTTTTGGGATATCCTCTTGACTCAACCCAACCCTAATCTTACTAGACTGACAACGTTTGGCCCTAGGGTTTCTAAACCGAATCGAAAGTCTAGAAATTAGGCCAATTTACCTAGGGTAAAAACCCTAGATCGTTGTTGTATGGGTATCTAACTAACCCTAACATTCCGTGAATGTGGGTAGGACCTTTGAGGTCGGAATTATCAAGTCGGTTTTCTGAGTGCGATACTAAGCAGAATTTTATCGTGACTTAACTCTACCTAGCGCATTGAGGTAATCATCATTTTGAGTTACACCATTGCAAGAAAATTACCTAATCGATCTAATTGTCTTGCGACAAGAAGTGATCTTTCCTTAAAGATGCTAATACTTTTTCCTAAAAAGATGTAAATAATTGCAAGACATAACATTCCATGCAAATATGCGATTTATAGACTTTTCCTTCTATGCAGCTAAAAGATTTCAATGATCATTTCTTTTCCCTTGCGCTAAAACTATAATGATGCAACAAAACCAAGCATTAATGATTGACAATTTAGGGCTAAGTCGTATAAAACCTAAGTTGAATTTCATCAAGAACTATGCTCATAACTGTTCGCTTAATGCATTGAATTCAAACTTTAATATGGAATTGCATTCTTTCCTAAAATACAATCTTTGATGGAAAGACTCCATGCATGAACGAATACCATGAGACCATTATCAATTCAATTCGTCCTTCAACATTCAGCCCAACCTAGGGTGTAATTATCGCCGCATGCCATTTCCAAGGTACTTAAATCCCCTTCATGCAATGCGAGTACTTGGACAACATTTAATGGGCATCAATGATTATCTCATAGAATCACAACTAGGATATTATTGCCTAGATGCATTATGCGCTATTCTTTTTTGCGAAGCAATCAAGGATGCATTTAGACAAATCCACCTTTTAACCTATGCAATAGGATTGCACTTGGAAATGCAAGCAATTTCAAAATGCACATCATGCAACTAATTCTTGTATATCAGTGACAATTTAAAAATTCCAAACATGATTAAACTTGCCTATGAGAATTGGATATTCCTAGTGCATTCTTCCCATGTGAAATCAATTTTTAAAAACCTGGGCATTGAGGTTCGAGGTGTTATCCGCACGTGAACTCGGAGTGGAGGCTCCCGCATGTGCGCCTCGCGTCTTTAGCTTTGGAGCCATCTATGTAGTGTATTTTGTCGCAGCAACTCCCCCCTTGAATTCTCGCATGTCCCGAAGTTTCATAGTCTGCGATCTCCTCTCCCGCGTAGGACACAATCCTTGGAGTCTTGGCTTTAAAGTTCCTGGGGAAGGCACGGGGGAATGAGACTTTAGGAAGCTTAAAATTAGAAGCTTCTAAAGAAGCTTCTATGCTTCTGTCTCTGACAGAAAACATGGAAAAAAAACGTGATGATGGAGTGGGAAGGAGAGGATGACGATGAAGGGATGAGGAGGGTGGTGTTGAGGGTGATCATGGGGTGGGTAGAGGCGGTAGCCTGGCGGTAGCGTGGTGCTTTTCACGTAGCAAGGCGGTGATGGCGGACAGCACGATAGGGCAGCCCTCTCTCTCCTTCCCCCAAGCTTCAAAGGGGGGGTTCATATAGTTAGAGGGGGGGAGATAGCCACACATGTGGCTAGTTTGTATGCTTCCTCCTCCCCCCGTGCTCTCCTACTTCTCATCACTCCTTTCACACTCCCTCTCCCCCTGCCATGCATCGGCTAAGGGGGGAGGGGATTATTAAAAAAATTTGTCAAAATTTTAATCATTTTCCTTTTGCCTTTCTCGTTAAGGGTGTTCTCGTACGGCCTACGCGTTTTCTAAGCCTCGACCTCCTACGCTCGATGCGGTGAGCTGTTTATTGAAGCACGCGGGGTAAGCACTTAGCCACCAACATTATTCCATTGCGAGAGATTACTTAGCACTGCTTTTACGCGAGATGTGCGGGTTCTAGGACTATTAATATTTCATGGTGGAAATATTACATTCTCTCCCCCTTAGAGGAATCAAGATGTCCTCATCTCGAGAGAAACTGGGGGTATTGTTGGTTGAGAGTACTTTCATCCATCCAAGTGGCATCCTCTTAGGGATAATCTTTCCATTGGACGAGGTATTCCCTCAAGGTTCTGGATCTCAAATGCCTCTCCCTAGCATAGCTCTTTCTGACTACATTGAGAGTCTTGGCATAGCCAGGATGTCCTAAAAAAGGGGAGTCATGAGCTTCCCAAAGTATCTTTTGTTTGAGTGACCGGCTTTCCGGTATACATAATCTCATTCTATAGTAAACAAGTCCACTATTAATAGAGAATTCTTGATACTTTGTTTGTAGCTTAGGGTCTTGATCCTTGATAGGGATCTCCCTTAGCAATTTCTAATAGGTTGGATCATGGCATGTCTCTTCTTTAGCTAGCTCAAGTATTGGGTTGTTTGGCATGGATACCTTTGTGGCTAGAGATCTAGCTATTGATGGATCTTGCAAAATCAAAAAATTCAGAAATGCCTTGCAACTGAATGCATCAGCAACTACATTCTCCTTTCCAGGCCAGTATTTGATTTCAAAATCATACTCCTCCAGCACTTCAATCCATTGGCGTTGCCTCATATTGAGCTCATTCTGGGTAAAGTTCCATTTGAGACTTTTATGATCCGTCACTAGGGTAAACTTGTTACCCAGCAAGTAGTGTCTCCAAAACTTGAGAGCGTGGATGACAGCTAACAGCTCTAGATTGTGGGTAGCATAATTCCTCTCATGGCTCTTTAGTTTCCTTGAAGAGTATGCTATAGGATGACCTTCTTGCATAAGGACACATCCTAAGGCAAGTGTTATAGCATCAGTTATCACTTCAAACTCCTTACCAAGGTTTGAAAGTTTCAAGATAGGTGCCAGTACCAAGCTTTGCTTCAGTTTATCAAAGCTAGATTGTTCAACAGTTGACCATACAATTTATGTTTGCTTCTTCAATAGATCCGTCAGAGGTGCTGCAATCAGAGCATAGTTTTTTATAAAGACCCTGTACCATCCTGTCAATCCAAGAAAGCTGCGTATTTCTTTGACAGTTGTTGGTGTTGGCCACTCCAGAGCGTCTTTGACCTTGGCCGGATCCACTGAAATTCCTTCTGCTGATACAATGAATCCCAGATATTCAATCTGTCGCTTGAAAAATGCACACTTCTTTTTCTTGGCATAAAGCTTGTGTTCATTGTTTCAAGAACAATGTGAAGCTAGGGTTCATGATCTTCTTCTTGTTTGGAGTAGACTAAGGTATCGTCGAAGAAGACGAGTATGAAGTCATCAAGATATGGCCTAAAGATATCCTACATTAGCCTGTTGAAAGTAGCAGGAGCATTACTCAGCCCGAATGACATGACTAGGAACTCAATGTGCCCATACCTTGTGCTGAATGCAGTCTTTGGGATATCCTCTTCCTTGATCCTTATCTGATAATATCCAGACCTGAGATCAATCTTGGAGAACATCTTCGCACCTTGAAGATGGTCAAGAAGTTCATCTATTCTTGGAATGGGGTATTTGTTCTTAATGGTTGATTGATTCAACCCTCTATAGTCAATATATAGCGGAAGTGTTCCATCTTTCTTCTTCTAGAACAACACTTGAGCTCCCCATGGTGAACTGCTAGGGCGAATGTAGCCTTGGTCTAACAGTTGCTTGAGTTGCTCCTTCAGCTCAATCGCTTCCATGATAGACATTCTATATGGTCTCTTTGCAAATGATGTAGCTCCTGGTGCTAGCGTGATTTCATGATTAACTTCCCTTTGGGGTGAAAGTTCTGTCAGCTCTTCAGGAAATACGTCTGCGTACTCCTTTAGCCATGAAGATTCTTTACTAGACTCCTGATTCTGATCTAGCTTATTTAGCTTAATCAAATAGACATGTAGCCCCTTTCTAACTCCTTTTATTATCCGAGATGCTTTGGCCAGTTGAATTTTTGGCTTCCCAGTCTCTCCTTGAGTTGTGACTAATTCCCCTTCAGTATTTTGAAAGGAAACTTGGCTCTTTCCATAGTGAACGTGAGCGTCATTAGGTTTAAGCCAATCCATTCCGAGCAAACACTCATGGATACCTAGGTTCATAACCCTGAATCTGACCGAAGTCGACTTTCCTCCCAATAGGAATTCCACCTTAGCAGTTTGCCTGGTACAAGTGACCTCACGACCATTTGCTAATTCCACAAGCAAGGTGGGTACATCTTTTATGGCTATTCCTAATCTTCTTGCACAAACTGGTGAAATGAAGGAATGTGTACTGCCACAGTCAATCAAGGTTTTGAAGCTTTTACCTTGATAGTCCGATGGGGTTTGAATCACCGAGAATTGGCGATTCTGCCCTTTCTTATGAAGAGCGGCATGGACTGTTGCTCTCTCAAAGTCAACTTCCATAGTTGGATCTTTTTCATCACCAAACTCCTTGTCAACAACACTGGCGGTCCTCCCTCTGGCCCGGGTTGTGGCTCCTTGGCCACAAATGGTTCCTTGGGATGGTCCTTGATGTTGTCCTTGTTGAGATATCAAGCTCCACTCGTGATATGCCAGGGTGACCGTTGTGCATTTATGTCACCGACTTGTCAGCAGATGCGGTTGGTACACCGCCCATGAATAATAGCTAGATAACAGCTATCCTTATCTACTCTAGTTCGTGGCTCAGTTAGTATGCCACCTTAGTTAGTTGAGTTTGGTTTGAGACCCATATATAGGGTTCTTCTATTTCTATGTACTAGAGTTCTTTATGGCTTACACAACTAAGAAGAGGATAACTGTTTTCAACCTCCACCTTTGTGTGTATTCCCCCATTGTGCAAGCAAGAAAGCTACAAGTGAGACTCCTTCCTTCTCTCCCACAATCTTGACATGGTATCAGAGCCTTGTTCATGGTAAGGAGCTCAAGAAAGCAAGCCAAGTTCGCGGTGTTCTGGTAAGAGGACCAGTGTTACTTTCATTCTTCTGTTTTGGGAGCAAGTCTCTGCAGGTAGCACAGCCGGAAAGTGCAAGAGTGCATTGTCTCAGGTTGAGACGCCCTTCGCGGTGTAGCAAGAGGGCAATATATGCTACAAATATGGGCTTTAGCCCTTGGCGACCCTGTTTTTTTGATTTGAGGCCATTTTGGGGCCTGTTTTGGAGGCGGAAGTTTTCTGCACGCACTCAAGAAAAGGCCCACTTTTATGCTGTGCGACCACTGTTCTACAAGTCGATGAAAAGTTACTGTAGAAATTGCATCGTATGCCTATGCGCAGAGACATTGGGAGTTACAGAATCATTCTTGTTGCCTATTGATGCAAAATCGTCACTAGGAAGTGACTGTGTGGTCAAATACCACTTTCGTCAGTTTTGCAGATTTGCCCTTGTGAGGCTGAAGCTGTGTTCTTTGCAGTGACAGAATTTTTTGCAGTGTTCTGTAATGGCGTCTGATTCTCTTTCACAAATTGTCACTGAAAAGCTTGACAAGAACAACTTCCAAGCATGGAAGTTTAGAATGACGAATTTCCTTATGGGAAAAGAATATTGGGAATTTATTGCATGAAATGAAGAAGAACCAGTTCTTCCTGATGTTCCCAATCAAGAGCAAATGCAGGCATTTAAAGCATGGCATGAGAGAGCCAGGAAAGTTATATACTAGTTGTCTATCAGTATTTCAGACTTTATGATTGTGCATATTCAAGATGCAAGTACGCCAAAGGAGGCATGGGATACTTTGTCAAAAATGTATAGCACAAATACGCAAGCCAGGAAAATGTAGCTCAAGCAAGAGTTGCACAATGTGCAAAGAGAAAGTATGAGCATCAATGACTACCACATGAAGGTGAAGAATATCGCAGATGCACTTGCTTCCATTGGGTCGCCAGTGGAAGATGATGATGCGACCCCTTGAATGGTCTAGGAAAGGATTATGCACAGTTCCGAACATCCATTTCCGTCCGTGAAAGATTTCCTGATTTTGAGGAGTTGATTGCTCTTCTAATTTCTGAGGAGCAGAGAAATGGTGGTGCATCTTCTTCAGAAGGAACTTCAAAAGAAGCTGTCTTCTACTCAAATGTTGGAAGAGGTAGAGACAGAGGTAGAGGAGGCCGATCTGGAGGCCGTGGTAGAAATCAGAATATATAGCAAACTCAAGAAAACCAGTCCTATGGAGGAGGACGTGGTAACTCTAGAGGCAGGGGGAGCCAAAGAGGTCGTGGTGGATGGCAAAGAGGCCAAAATGCAAACAGTAATGTTGAATGCTACTACTGTGGTAAAATGGGTCATATGGCTAAAGACTGCTATAAAAAGCAGAATGACATCATGAATGGAAAACTGCAATAAGGAAATTATGCATCTTCTAGTAGACAGGGTGATGACAGAAATGAGCATTTGTTTATGGTGCAGCACATGAACAATTCTGTGACAAGTGCAGAAGAAAGCAACGATGTATGATATGTTGACTCAGGTGCATCAAACCACATGTCAGGTCATGCAGAATGGATGGAGGATGCAAGGAACATGGAAATACCAGGATTTGTGGAGACTGGTGATGATACTGCACATCCTATTGTGCAGATTGGAAAAATTCCTTTGTCTATGCAGGATGGGAAAACGAAATACCTGTCCGATGTATTTCATGTCCCGAATATCACCAAGAATTTGGTTTCTGTTGGTTAAATGGTTGAGCAGGGCTTGCAGGTCAGATTTAATCCTCATGGATGCTTTGTTGAGGATATGAAAAATAAAGGTCGCTTGATAGCAAAAGGAAAGAAGAAGGGCAGAATGTTTACGTTGGATGTAGACATGCCTGAATTGAGTGCAGCAATGTTTGCACATGGGACCGGTGTAGTTGCAGATATTGATATCTGGCATAAATGCATTGGTCATGTTAATGTACAGCGACTTAAATCAATGCAGGCCCAAAATATTGTTGCAGGATTGCCTAAATTCAAGGTTGCAGAAATGCATAAGGTATGTGAAGCCTATCAATTTGGAAAACAGGCAAGGAAACCATTTCCTAGACATGTTCAAGAGAGCAAGAAGCCATTGGAATTAATCCACTCTGATGTGTGGACTACTAAAGCTGCATCTCTTGGAGGCTGTCATTATTTTGTCACTTTTATTAATGACTATAGCAAAAAAGTTTGGGTGTATTTCATGAAAAAGAAAAGTGAAGTTTTTGGGCATTTCAAAACTCTTAAAGCTATGGTTGAAAAAGAAACATGCCTGCAAATAAAATGCCTAAGGTCAGATGGAGGGGGAGAGTACCTCTCAAATGAGTTTGCAAGGTTCCTGCAGAAGCATGGCATAAAGCAACAATATTCATGCAGTCATACCCCACAACAAAATGGAATTGCAGAAAGGAAAAACAGGCATATTAGAGAGGTATCTCATGCCATGCTCAATGAAAAAGACTTGCCAGATTTTTACAGGGCTGAAGCAGTTGCTACATCAGTCTACATAATGAACAGGACTCCCACTGCAGCAATACATGGCATGACTCCATAAGAGAGGTATACTGGTAGGAAACCGGATATTTCTCATTTGAAAAATTTTTGTTGCATTGCCTATGTTCATGTGCCAGATGAGTTGAGATCCAAGTTGGATCCAAAAGTTGAGAAGTGCATCTTTATTGGTTACTCTCTACAGCAAAAAGGGTATAGATGCTATAACCCTTCTACTCGTAAGTTTACAGTGAGCAGAAATGTTGTTTTTGATGAGATGAGTAGCTGGTATAAACCAGTAAATGTGATTGATAATGTAGATGCACAAAATGGTAATGCTGCACATAATTCATAGCAGCAGTCACAAGATATTAGTGGACCTGGAGCGTCCTCTAGCAGTGGTTCACATTCTTCGCCATGGACAAGCAGATTGAGATCAGGAGAATCTTCTCAAAGCAATGCAGATAGTGGTATGCAGGTATCACGAAAAGGAAAAGAGAAGGTAGATCAGCCCATGTTTGATGTGAATGCAGGCCACTCTTATGTGGATGGTGAATCCAGTGGCTTAGAACAGAGCATTGATGATGAGTTGGGTATTCCTTCTATTGTTACACCTAGAGTAAGGAAGACCAGGGATGTTTTAAGAGCACCTGGGAGTGAACCTACTTTACGCAGGTCTACCAGAGCTAGGTATCCTGTGGATAGGCTGAAATATGATGGATTTACAGCCATTCACTATGCATATATGGTCAAAGTGATACAGGAACCAGAATCCACTTCTTTTGAGCAAGCCATGGGAAAAGAAAAATTGGAGAAAGCCATGGATGAAGAAATGGATGCCTTGGAAGCAAATGCTACATGGGAATTGGTACCTTTGCCTAAAGGTAAGAATGCAATTGGATGTAAGTGGGTTTATAAGGTGAAGCACAATGCAGATGGTTCTGTGAACAGATACAAGGCAAGATTAGTAGTCAAGGGGTACGCACAAATATATGGCATTGATTATGAAGAAACATTCAGTCCGGTTGCAAGGATGGCAACCGTAAGAGCAGTCATTGCTATGGCTGCATCAAAGGAATGGTCTTTACATCAGATGGATGTAAAGAATGCCTTCTTGCATGGTGATTTGCAAGAAGAGGTCTATATGGAGCAGCCACCAGGTTATGTGCATGCGGTTCATCCTGAGTTTGTTTGCAGGTTGAAGAAAGCCTTGTATAGCTTGAAGCAAGCACCTAGAGCATGGTCTGACAAGATAGGATAGTATCTTGTCACTATTGGCTTTCAAATTTCCAAGGCAGATTTCTCTCTTTATGTGAGAAAAACAGAGAAATGTATTATGCTACTTGTCATTTATGTTGATGATTTGATTATGACAGGTGACAGTGATGAAGATATCCTTCATGTGAAAATGCTATTGAAGCAGAAGTTTGAGATGAAGGATTTGGGAGAGCTGCGTTATTTCTTGGGCATTGAGGTGATTAGATCACCAAGTGGGATATGGCTCTTACAGAGGCAGTGTGGATTGGACATGCTGTCCAAATATGGGATGACAGGCTGTAAGCCTATTTCAGTTCCTTTGGAGCAGAATGTGAAGCTGAGCACAGATGCAGGTGAGCTTCTGGAAGACCCTACTATGTACAGACGCATAGTAGGAAGTTTGGTTTATATGACTATTACCAGGCCAAATTTGAGCTATGCGGTTGGATTGGTAAGTCAGTTTATGCAGGCTCCAAGAAAACCGCATTTGGATGCAGCTAGATGCATACTCAGGTATGTGAAGTCCACATTGCAGTATGGACTACTTTATGAGACTGGGGTTTAGATACAGTTGCATGGATACACTGATGCTGATTGGGCTGGTAGTATTTCTAATAGACGATCTACCAGTGGATATGTGTTCTCTTTGGGAGTGTTGCAGTCACTTGGAGCAGCAAGAAACAGCCTACAGTTGCCTTGTCGAGCACAGAGGCTGAGTACAAGGGTGCAACAATGGCTGCATGTGAGGTAGCTTTGTTGCATAAGCTACTTTATGATATGCATGAGCCTACAGATGGGCCAGTTGTCATTTATTGTGACAACATGAGCAGTATACACTTGGCAAATAACCTAGTCTATCATGCTAGAACGAAGCACATTGAGGTACATTATCACTATGTGCGGGAGAGGGTTTTACTAAGTCTTATTGATCTAGTTTATGTCAGCACAGAGGATTAGGTAGCTGACATATTTACAAAGGCATTAGGCGCAGAGAAGCTGCGCAAGTTCAGAGACCTGCTTGGTGTGCAGGAATTGGGATTGAGCTCGAGGGGGAGTGTTGAGATATCGAGTTCCACTCGTGATATGCCAAGGTGACCGTTGTGCATTTATATCACCGACTTGTCAGCAGATGCGGTTGGTACACCGCCCATGAATAATAGCTAGATAATAGCTATCCTTATCTACTCTAGTTCGTGGCTCAGTTAGTATGCCACCTTAGTTAGTTGAGTTTGGTTTGAGACCCATATATAGGGTTCTTCTATTTCTATGTACTAGAGTTCTTTTTGGCTTACACAACTAAGAAGAGGATAACTGTTTTCAGCCTCCACCTTTGTGTGTATTCCCCCATTGTGCAAGCAAGAAAACTACAAGTGAGACTCCTTCCTTCTCTCCCACAATCTTGACACTCCGCCAAGCTTGGGACACTACCTTTTAAAGTGACCGGGCTCGTTGCAATGGAAGCAATGGAGATTGCGGCCATTACCTTGGGTAGGAATGAAATTATTGACGGTGTTGGTCCTAGCTTTCTTCCTTTGTCCCAAATTTTGACCCTGCGCTCTCTTCGCCTGGGACCTATATACTCCCTTGTTCTGATTCGTCCTTGGCCTGGTCCGCACCTCCTGTATTATGGGTGCAGCTCGAATGAGTGAATCCTGAAGATCTATCGGGCGCATTGATTTGAGGCGGGTGCTTATAGGTGGGTTTCATCTAGCACAAAACTTCAACACATGTTGTGTCATATCCGTTTGTGGCTTCCCGAGTCTGCCACGAAGCGGAAGCATTCTGATTGTTCCCACTTAGGACCAACCTGAATCAGGGTTTTCCTAGTGGTCAAATTCCTAGAACAATAGCTAGCGTCGTTGAACTACTTTACGCAGAAACGTCAAGGTCGAAGCGGATCCATGTTGCACTTGGTTCAAGGAGAATGGGAAACGAGAGGGATGCAAAGCTCGACCTCTCTACCCGTAAGGCATAGTCCCATTCCGTTCCCTTAAAACAACATAAATCGGGACTCTAGTACTCTAGATTCTAGGTCATCATTCCTTGCTGCTAATTTCCTTCGAGAAAAGTTCCCGGCTAATCGGGACCACCCTTCCGTAGGACGGACCCATGGCCACATCCACCGCACTTTCCTCAGGGTTGCTTTAGTTCTCTAATTACATACCACATTTAGTTTGACAAACAAAAACAGCTTCCTTAATTAGCCAATTGATCACCGATTCCTTCACGTAATCTTAACACTAACATAGAAAAACAATGTCAAGCAAGTTTTCTTTCAAAAATTGATCTTATTTATCAGTCTTTGGAATACATCATATAATCCAGCCCGAAGGCTATTCCATAATCCGCCCGAAGGCAATCCAGCAATCCTCAGGGATTACTAATCCAAGTTTCCGCCCGTAGACTAGTATGCGGGCCTCGAGATCCAATCCCGAGTCACGTCGGCCTCTTGTGCAGGAGTCGGAGGCAAGGGATTTACGGCCAGAGCCCCCCTGGCACCCAAGCGTCCTCCTGCTCCAAGTAGTACCCACGGAGAGACCTCTCACGGCGGGTTTGGTCCACGTACCCGACGCAGCTGACAACCCCCTTGGTTAGGGTTAGGCAGACAGCCGGGGTAACTGATGTTGCCTCTCCCTCCAGGCCTTCAACTTGAAGCATTTATTATTTTTTCAACATTAATTCATTGAGCAAAGAAATACAAACAGTGCTCCTAACTATACAAACACAATCAATCCAGTGGTCCTTTGTTTGGCCAACTACTAATGTATATTCCTTCTCTCCGAATCCATCCAATATTCGATCCGAGATCCATTGTGACTTGGCAAGATCCCCAAGGGTTTCGTTGCTTGTTTGCCCTTTTATCCTTGGGTTAGGGTTTATACCCTGTTAACCCAATCAACAAATACCTTAGGTTTCCTTACATTAGGGACAGTAATTCCTAGGTAATCTCATCGCCCTAACTTGATTGGTCAATTGCTTGCTAGGCAATGCATAACTTCTTTAACTTGGCAAATCAGTCCAAAGAAGGGCGATGTAGCAGGATGACCACTCATCCTCTTGCAAATTAGTCTTGTACTTAGATCCTGCCAAACTTGTTCCAAGCAGTGGCAAATCTATCTTGTGATTCAAACATAAAGCCATGCGACATTGCAACTTGTTGCATAGGAGTCGCATCTGACTTGCGGGATTAGTTCTCTCATCAAACGGTATTCCTTGGTCAAGAAATACGTTTGGTCAAGATGTAGGGTTTTGGGATATCCTCTTGACTCAACCCAACCCTAATCTTACTAGACCGACAACGTTTGGCCCTAGGGTTTCTAAATTGAATCGGAAGTCTAGAAATTAGGCCAATTTACCTAGGGTAAAGACCCTAGATCATTGTTGTATGGGTGTCTAACTAACCCTAACATTCCGTGAATGTGGATAGGACCTTTGAGGTCGGAATTATCAAGTCAGTTTTTCGAGTGCGATACTAAGCAGAATTTTATCGTGACTTAACTCTACCTAGCACATTGAGGTAATCATCATTTTGAGTTACACCATTGCAAGCAATTTACCTAATCGATCTAATTGTCTTGCGACAAGAAGTGATCTTTCCTTAAAGATGCTAATACTTTTTCCTAAAAAGATGTAAATAATTGCAAGACATAACATTCCATGCAAATATGCTATTCATAGACTTTTCCTTCTATACAGCTAAAAGATTTCAATGATCATTTCTTTTCCCTTGCGCTAAAGCTATAATGATGCAACGGAACCAAGCTTTAATGATTGACAATTTAGGGCTAACTCGTATAAAATCTAAGTTGAATTTCATCAAGAACTATGCTCATAACCGTTCGCGTAATGCATTGAATTCAAGCTTTAATATGAAATTTCATTCTTTCCTAAAATACAATCTTTGATGGAAAGACTCCATGCATGAACGAATACCATGAGACCATTATCAATTCAATTCGTCCTTCGACACTCAGCCCAACCTAGGGTGTAATTATCACCGCATGCCATTTCCAAGGTACTTAAATCCCCTTCATGCAATGCGACTACTTGGACAACATTTAATGTACGTCAATGATTATCTCATATGAATCACAACTAGGAAATTATTGCCTAGATGCATTATGCGCTGTTCTTTTTTGCGAGGCAATCAAGGATGCATTTGGACAAATCCACCTTTTAACCTATGCAATAGGTTTGCACTTGGAAATGCAAGCAATTTCAAAATGCACATCATGCAACTAATTCTTGTACATCGGCAACCAATTTAAAATTTCCAAACATGATTAAACTTGCCTATGAGAATTGGATATGCCTAGTGCATTCTTCCCATGCGAAATTGATTTTTAAGAACCTGGGCATTGAGGTTCGGGGTGTTATCCGCACGCGAACTGGGAGTGGAGGCTCCCGCATGTGCGCCTCGTGTCTTTAGCTTCGGAGCCATCTATGTAGTGTATTTTGTCGCAACAACTCCCCCCCTTGAATTCTCGCGTGTCCCGAAGTGTCACAGTCTGCGATCTCCTCTCCCGCGTAGGTTAGGGTCCTTGGAGTCTTGGGTTTAAAGTTCTTGGGGAAGGCGCCGGGGAACGGGACTTTAGGAAGCTTAAAATTAGAAGCCTCTATGCTTCTGTCTCTACAGAAAACATGGAAAAAAAATGTGATGATGGAGTGGGAAGGAGAGGATGACGACAAAGGGGATGAGGAGGGTGGTGTTGAGGGTGATGATGGGGTGAGTAGAGGCGGCAGCCTGGCACTTTTCACGCAGCAGGGCGGCGATGGCGGACAGCACGACAGAGCAGCCCTCTCTCTCCTTCCCCCGAGCTTCAAAGGGGGGGGGGGGGTTCATATAGTTAGAGGGGAGGGGAGATAGCCACACATGTGGCTAGTTTGCATGCTTCCTCCTCCCCCCATGCTCTCCTACTTCTCATCACTCCTCTCACACTCCCTCTCCCCCTGCCATGCATCGGTTGAGGGGGGAGGGGATAATTAAAAAAATTTGTCAAAATTTTAACCATTTTCCTTTTTCCTTTCACGTAAAGGGTGTTCTCGTGCGGCCTACGGGTTTTTTGAGCCTCAGCCTCCTACGCTCGATGCAGTGAGCTGTTTATTGAAGCACGTGGGGTAAGCATTTAGCCACCAACTTTATTCCATTGCGGGAGATTACTTAGCACTGCTTTTGCGTGAGATGTGCGGGTTCTAGGACTATTAATATTTCATGGCGGAAATATTACACATCCAATATTCTAAGAGACTAGAACTATTAGATAATTACTATTAAATAATGAAAAATCTTCAAAAGATACATTAGAAGAAGAGGAATTGGATTACAAATTAGAGGATGAAGCCTTAAACTAAGAACTAGAAAAAATCTATTACAACACCAATTGATGGACTATAAAGAAAACCTCAACATATCTCACTCCAAAGAGTACAATAGGATTGCTAATCCAAAATGAAGTGATTGAAATAGATAATGAATCACTCTATATCAATTTAGAGAAACATATGAAAATAATTGTCTTAATCATGAAGAGACCATAAGAAACTCTTTAGATTCAAACTTTGAGTCAAAAGTCAACATAGGTAATGATCTCAATATACCTCAACTAGATAAAGCCAAGCATACAAAAAGAGATCCACTATGTTGCTTGCAGTGGTATAAGTAGAGGTAGAGGAAGGATGCAAAGGACTCCAAGAAGGAGCTATAAAAGAAACCATATGATCTCCTTAAACATTTGGCTAATTTCAAGAAAGGATATCTACCTAGTGATAATGCCAAGGATTAAACTTGATAGAGACACTAGCATAGCAGTCAAAGGCCTTCCCAAATATCAATATTGATACCCACCATTATAAAAACTAATAATTTAACCCCAAGTCAATAGCACAAGAGCAAACTAAATTGGGCACAAAAGAAATTGAGAGAAATGCATATAAGAGAGTTTCATACAAACAATGGGTACAATCTCCCACCATGCATGAGTGAGAATCTCCCTCATGAATGTATTCAATATATTACCAAGATCTTTTGTGCTCAAAATAGAAAATTGCATCAATTTTTGGCTTCTTTCTTTGAACAGCTCAACCTTTTCCTAATGTGTCTAAATAAACTATCTTTGGGCTTAATATAATAAATACCCAACCACAAGACTATATGAAGGTTACAAAATATCAAAGTGTTCTACACATGAACCCGCTCATAAATAATACATTGCACAATGAGAATATCCAAATATTATTTGCATGCTACCAAAGCACCCCCTTAGAAAAATATACTAATGATAGCATCTCAATTTCTCAACTCTAATGATCTGCTCACCAAAGACACAAAACATTATAAATTTTCAACCATATGCCAAGCACAATGCAAATGGTGCCATGCATTTACATATGCAACAATAGGCCACTATTATGTGATAAGTTAATAAAATAAAAAATCCACAACAAATTCAAGAATCAAATCCACTTATTTTGAATCAATATTAATTATCATAATCTTTCATGGCAATGTTATGATTATTTAGTATTGATTTAGTTTATTTTAAATAAGTAATTTAATTATTACATTTTATGGGTATTTTAATTTTTAATTATTCATGGCATGGTCGTGACTTGTTGCACATGCAAGTATGTTAGAACTCGTCACGTCATGCTAAGTAGATAATAAGGAATTTAATGTGTTTTGCATTTTTGGTGGGTAGATTATTAGATTGTAAAATTGGAATAAACTATATGATTTTTATAATTTATCAAGTGCTAGTAATTTTTATATTTTATCAAATGTTTCATGGGGCACAAAAAATATTTTATATATGCTAAGAGATGTATTATTTGTGCTCTTAATTCACATGACATTTTAGATTTTGTATACCTCTATTTGAAAGTCCTAAAGTTGTGTATATTTATTTAAGTTGAAAGATATTATCTTGAATTTAGATTATATTTAGATAGTAGAAAAATATGAGTTGTTCATGAAATGGAGCAAAAACTAGGGATGTAATATTCTATTTTTGATACAATATCAATGAAATCAATAAATACATGCATTGAGAAGAGCCCACTCAATGCATGGGGGAAGACTGTATTCGATTTGGTGTCATGCTCTCTTCTTTACATTTCTCTCTCAATTTCTTTTGTGTTCAAATCAGTTTGCTCTTATGCTATCAATTTGTGGTTAAACTATTAGTGTATGAGGAAGAATTTTCAACATTGCCAAGGTGAAAGAGGTGAACTTAGCTATAGAAGGTGAAAGACTAATCTAATGTTCATTGCTGGAGGACCTCACTGAGGAAGAGAAAATGAAATCGTTAGATCTTTAGAGGAAATACTCATGTGGGTTCACTTGGTCATATGAGAACTTGAGAAGAATGCATCCTCATATTGTCACATGCACAATTGCAATGGCACATGGCACAAAACTATAATATGACGGTCATACCTTATCAATCCAAGGTACACTCATGCAATCCAAAAAAGAATTAGGCAAGATTTCAAAATATGAATTTATTTATGAAATTAAGTATCCATACTAGTGTCACCTATTGATCTGATACTTAAGAAAATGGAAAAATTATAGTGTGCATCAACTATAAAAAATGTCAATGCTGCTATGAAGAGAGACAATTACCCTTTGTTGTACATAGAGCATATGCTCAAACACATGATAAGTAAGGAGGCATATAGCTTCCTTGATGGATTTCCAAGCTACAACCAAGTTCATGTCCACCTAGATGATAGACACAAAATAGCCTTTGTCACTAAATGGGGAGTATACACTTACATGGTCAAGCCTTTGGTCTAACTAATACTTCTATAACCTTTCAACAACTCATTTGTACCATTTCAAGGACATGCTAAGGAAGTTTAATAAGGTTCTCAAAATGACTTCTATGCTAACTCCAGTTGGGGAGAGAACTTGAATAAACTAAGGCAAGTCTCTAACAAATATAGGCAATGTAGTCTCACTCCTTCAAAACCCTTAAAATGCCAATTTTGGGTGAAGCATGTGGTATTGGAAAATAGAGTTGCACTTGATTTTTCAAAAGTGAGTATTATTGTCAATATTCCATCACCTACAAAGACAAAGGTTTTTCCACGATTCCTAAGACATGTATGATATTATTGGTAGCTTGTTCTCAACTATGCTATCACTACTAGACCCTTATACAAGCTATGGATCATTTTTAAGTCAAAAGCTACAAGCTCATAGCATGATATTGTATTAATCAGGGCAGGATGGACTATTGAGAAGGCATGTGTATGAGCATGAGATGCTTGATGTGCTATAAGAAGCACATGGAGGCATATCATGAGCATGCTTCAATGGGGATACTACAACTCAACAAGTATTGGAAGCCTAGTTGTGGTGGCAAATGTTGTTCAAAGATGTAACTCAATTTGTTGAACACTATGATGAGTGTTAAAATGTAGCGTCAACCCTTTGAAAAGCGGGGAATCAATACTCTCAAGCTAAATATATCATACTCACTATTTGACAAATGGGTTGAGGCTAAAGCCACAATAAAGAACGATGTCCACACAATAGCAAAGCTCTTATGCGAGAGCAAGTCATCTCCAAATTTGGATACCCCATCGAAATAGTGAATGACCAAGGAACCCACTTCATGAATAAATAAAAATTTCATCTCTTATCAACATTTATGGTCATCCATAGGAAGTCGCTTTTCTTACTATCCATAAGCAAACAATTAAGCTAAGTCCAAAAAAAGATTTTTAATCAATGTTCTCACCAAATTGTTTGTCTCTAGGAGTGACTAGGGTAATAAACTCATGGCAACACTTTAGGCATATCAAATGGCCTACAAAATTGTGAAAGGATAGGCTCCTTTTAGACTTATCTGTGGCTAAAATGCCATGATTCCTATTGAATTTCTAATGCCGAGTCTTTTAGTCTCTAGAAGTGAGTGGGATAATAAACTCATGCCAGCACTTTAGGTCTACCAAACTGCCTACAAAATTGTGAAAAGATAGACTTCTTTTAGACTTATCTATGGCTATGATGTCATAATTCCTATTGAGTTTCCAATTCCTAGTCTACAAATAGCAATGCAAGAATGGAGGGAAGGCACGAAGCTTAGACCAAAAATCTCAAGGAACTAGGATAACTCTCAAAAACAAGATTACTAGCCATGCATGCCCTAATATACAAAAAGGCACATAGGAAGGCCTAGTTCAATAAGCATATCAAACAACAAGACTTTTTATTGCTCTATTCAGAAAGGATATAATTCAGAAAGGATATAATCAAAAGTTGAATACTAAGACCATTTCACATCGCTCCATTAGCAAAATACTACCACATGAGCCGTCCATGCCTCCACTAAACATTGCAATTAAAGCAATAAAAATCATTTAGGTTTCCCAAAAAATGAAAATCATGTACCACTTGCCTATCCTAGGGTCAAATTTATTGCAAAATCAAAGCACACTACAAATGTCCTTGTTAACAAAGGCTCCAATTTCAACATTCTCACTTATGATGGTGAGATAAAATTTGGTCAATCAATGCAAACCGATGTTGTAGTCAACTCATTTAGGGGAACACCTTATCCTCTCTTAAGAAAGTGCAAGATAGTGATGTCCAATTAAGACAAAAAAATCATTACGCTTGTGTTCTTCATACTACCAAACCAAGAGGATGTGGGGAAAGAGATATTGCTTCTATGAACCTTTAAGTGGACTACTAAATGCAATGCTAATTTTGATGCACAGAGGGTACAATCTCAAGATAATCACTACTTTTAATAAGGGGACATTGGCCTATCCTTGAAAGGAAAGCAAAACATCTACATTAGAATCAAGTGCAACCTCTAAAGAAGGGGATAAGCTACTGTAATGTTGATTTTGATACACAAAGGGTACACCTCAGCTTTCCTAATGTTAAGATAATCACTATTTTTAATAAGGGGATATTAGCCTATCCTTGAAAGGAAAGCAAAACAACTACATTAGAATCAAGTGCAACCTCTAAAGGAGGGGTTAAGCAAGCCCTTAAAGAACTGTTTGAAGCATAAAAGGAAGAGTAAAACCCACTAGGCTAGATTCTTCCTTACAAAAAGTGAATATATGTAGCACTAAGTGGGTGCCTATGAGTATGAGCAAGGCTACAAAAGAATGGACCCACCTTAAAAACTATCCAAGCCAAAAGCTTTTTGTTGCTACTAAAGAAGATTCAACTTGATGCCACAATGGGTTCCCAAAGCCCTATTACATGCTCAAGGCTACTACATCAAGAATAGATCAAAATGATCACCAAGACCATCCAAGCTAGTTTCTCCAGGATGCCTATTAAATTTCCACACTTAGCAAAACCTTCCCTAAACCCAAGAAGCTCAGAAGAGAAACCTAATCATGAGCCTACACCACTAGAGTCTAGCAAGCCTACTACAAAATCCAAGTGGAGCTTGAAAGGGCGAATTCCAAGTTTGTGGTTGTATACAAAGAGAATATATGTGAGTCCTCTAGACAACATGTACAACTATCCATGCACGTTGCCAAACAAATGGATTATGAGAAATACATATATGGGAAATTACTACATGTAAAGGATCACGAGTTTTTCTTTGATTTTTCCTTTCAAAGGGATGTCGCAATGAAATTATGATTTTCACAAAAATTACTTAACAAAAGAAAGCTTAAGGCAGCAATTAGACAACATAACTTATGAATATTGGAAATGTTTAACCCGAAACTCTTAATTTTAAGGTTTTAAACAATATTGAACTAATCGAGAAATGAGAAATGGGATATCAATAGACTCATATTCAGCTAAATCTGGTAAGCTAGATCCTAAAAGGACAACCCTCATGCTACCAAAGGAGAGCCAAAAGAAGCATCACGTAGCTTTCACCCTCCTAAGGAAGCTAAGCACTACAATCTACTATTTCCAATTTTAGTCAAGGATCCACCATAGTAGCCATCTTTGACTATTGTCACCCTAAAACCCACTCATAGACCCTTACAAAAGAGTGAAAGCTAGAAAATCACAACCTCCAACTGTAATTTCTTTATTACAATCAACCAAGAAATTAGCACTTGCAAGCAACTAACAATTTACTCTCAAGTTCTTCCACAATGCTAAGTAAGTAAACTATGTCAAATAACACAATCAATTATTCCAATCTAAAAGCTCAACTTGAGTGGTTCACCACCTTAGATGCCACTAGGTTTTAAGTCTAACTTGATGAAACAATCACTTGCAAAAATGGAAAAAGAGATTATGTCAAAGTAGGATAAAGCTATCATGGAATGCTTCAATTAACTTGAAAAAACCTTTCTAATTTGTGGACACATCTTTGAGCAAGCTAACATAGGAGTGCTACCATAGAAGTAGAATATTTTCACAATGGTGCAAATGGCATGGAAAGAGAGACTTTTACAATAGTGCCAATGATATGGGAAGAGAAAAATTATATATAAGACAATCACCTATTTTTTCTTAATAAACTTTTATAACTATATTACCGCGGCCATGACATTGATCCCTTGTTATACAAAACTTTACCTTTGAAGCTTGGAGGAACAGTTTAGAAATGGATAGCAGAAAAGGAAAAGCACACTAATTCTATTTATGGCTGAATAATATGTTATCCATACTACAAAAACAATGTATCAATATCCCCACTATAATCTCATCACTCATTTAGAATCAAATTTTGGCAAAAAATGTGCTTATCAGTATTACCATAAGGATATGTAGGGATGCAAAACATGTGTAGCTCTACATACACATATAAATAATAGTGCATAGTCACATATGCACCTATACATGAATGTCACAGTTATACACGTGCACTCTATACAAGGGAATAGATTTTTGAAAAACTTTCAAATTGTTGATATCTTGATCATTTTAACCTTAGAAATGAACTCAAAAGTCCCAACAATGATTAAAATGACTAGAAACATGATTGGGTTTAGGGAAGGATGATAGTTTTAAAATTTTTCCCCAACATGTGTGGAACAACCCAATGGTACGATGTAGATTCCAACACTCAGCTAAATAATAAAAAATTTATCCTTCTCCGAACATATCATGTTTGTGTTGGCACGAGGGGAATAATCAAAAATTTTATCCCCCTCCAAATGTAGTTGTGTTCAATATTTGTCTTCTTGCTCTCCTTCTCTTTCTCTTTATTTTCCTTCTTACTAGATACATTTTTGCTTCTTATTCATTTGTTTTTCTAAATAAGAAAGGGTTTGGCCGTATTGTGGATGATGACAAGGGCATTCACACAACAGGGGGCCTCATGGCATCGACTATAGGGAAAGAGGACCCATACTATGTTCCCTAATTTGTTTATACAAGTCATGCAAGCCTATCTCCCCCATGTAAACAAGTTGGGGAGGGCACCTTATTGGCCCCCTTGGTGACCCCTCTTCTCTTAGATAAGAAAGGGGGGTCATTGTAGGGGGTCCCCTCAAGGCCCTGGCCCACATCCACATGATGGGGATAAGGAATACTAGTGTCTAAAAGGGCCCCCTACCTTATGCACATCAATGCAAATGGGGGAGGGGTGATGAGAAGGGCCTATACCATTTGAGCCTATCTACATGGCTCCAACAATCCCATCTACATGGGTGTAGAAATAGAGGCTAAAGGAGCATTGCAAGCACCCAAGTTGTGCAAACAAACCCATCTATGCCTATGGAAATAACAAAGGCGCCTGTGAGAGGGGACCCTACATTGCTAATTGTGCCTGCAAGGGAGGGGTGCAAGGATACACCTTCCCAAACATTTTCTCACAAGGGGGCCCACCAAGGCCTTTCATGATGGTGTAGATGTGGGGTAGGTGAAGTGTAAGGGTTGGAGCTAGGGCTTTTAGAAAATGGATCTATGACTAGAGGATTTTATGATTGGAGGGCCCTATCATTGGTAAAGGCTACAAGGGAGTGAGTACCTTATGAGTACATTGTTAATTGCATAGGGTGGGAGTTTTGGGCCCATGGGGTGGGAGGCCATGACCTCCCACTCCATTTATGTCAGCATAGATTTGGAGGGGGGTTGTTGGGGTAAATGCCAATGGCTAATAGTTGATTAGGCACCCATTGTATAAGTACACACTATACACTCATATATAAGTGAAGATAATAAAGAACAAGGGTACCATTAATTGTACCCGCTAAACACTCTTGCATGCTTCTCTCTCTCAACCCTTCTGCACTCCATAACTTCTATCTCACATCCCACACTTACTTTCCTATCAAATCAACTTGGGCCTTCATTGCTTGATTTGGATGCATTTGGATAGCCATTTGTGGTTGGAAATCAAATCAAACAACTTGCCTTTGGATGTTTGGAAAGAGATTTTGGTCCATGACTTTGATGTATGAAAGCATAGGGTCTACATAAGTAAAGGGACAACTTGCCATTTGTAAGTAAGATGTCTACCTCCTACAACAACCATAGGGCTTCTCAAGAAAGGAGTCTACTCACAACAAGTAAAGGGACAACTTGCCATTTGTAAGTAAGATGTCTACCTCCTACAACAAGCATAGGGCTTCTCAAGAAAGGGACCCACTCACAACAAGTAGGGGGGACTACTGAAGGCCACCAAGCATACCCAGCATAAGGACCCCTAGGTGCAGTTGATGGAACCTAGAACGGGCAGGCATTGGCTTGTGCACTAGCTGGACCTCTATCTCACGCACTCAACAACCCCATGGCCTCGCGGCCAGGAGCGTTAATAACACATACATTGCCTTTCTAGACATCTTGCATTTGTATTACGTCGTTTGTAGTCCACTCTTCTCTCACCCACTACTCCTCAGAGGGAGTCCCTTACACATTGCCTAATGGCACGAAGCACAGACATAGGGGGTCCTCCAACGGCTGAATGCCGCCACCCCTCTGCGACTCTCCTACACCTTGGGGATTGGCCCCTCGATGCGTCCCTCAACATATAAACAGTTCGCACAAAATCCACTCAAGGTACCATTTAATCGTATACATGAATGTACCATTGTCCTTACTCATCTTTCCCCTAGACCCCACGACTAGCCTATGGCTTAGGGTGTCCTGTTTCTCACTCGACGTGGGTCAAAGTCCTAATGAAAGCAATTGCTGTGCATCCAGGATTTCTGATACCTTTAAATATTTCCATGATTTGTGCATATTGTGGATGCCAAGTGCTCAAACAATTATGAAATCAATATTGTGCACATGCGGAAAACATCCTTTCAATGGTTTTTAACTACCGTTCTTATGCGGCGCTGCACGAACCTAGCACCGAGGACACCCTCGTGCTACTAGGCTCTTATTTTATAATTATTCACCGACCTATATGGCATGCACATAAAAACAGCAGTCTTTTCATCATTTTACTCCACATTTAGACACACTTTAACCACTCTACCCTCCCATCGATCAAATGTTGCATTGTTGTATGGATTTATAGGGCATTTAGCCATCATTTTATGTGTAGAAAGCGGGAAAAACACACTAGAACAAGAAGGTGGGGTTGAATTAAGGAAAATCCTCATGCTTCAGTCCCCACAAACATTCGCAAACATTGTTCTTAATTTTCATTAATTTTCCGCACCCAAATTGCATTTTTCCCCTATTTTTAGTGATTTTTCTCTATTTTCCTTGCATTTTCCCTTATTTTCTACATTATTTAATTACTAAAAATTCAAAATAGGTTATGGGCTATGGCCCTTAGTTCCTTCTTGCAGCAATATTGAAAATTTAGTTGGTGTTCCCATTCATTTTCCCATTTTTATGCCCAAAAACATCATTTTTCCTTGATTTTCCATATTTTATGTGTTTTAGTGTATTATTTTGAGTCACAAGATGCATATTTTTCTGATTTTCTGATTATGATCAACAAGTACTCATGGAAAACAGCAACATAAACAATTTTTAGCCCACATGAATAACACTTTATTAATCAAAAGCCATAAAATCTCAAATTTCCTTTGAAAAATTGGAATTACCGCTTATTTGCGTGTTTCGGGTTTCATGTCCATGGCTGCAAATCTGAAAATCAGCAGCACTTCATGCTCAGCACGATCACAAATCACCATTTCCAGCCCATGGAGCAATCCAATCCATGCCGGACAAGCCTCCACCATTCTTTCTTCTTCCTTTCTCTTCCCACATGAATTCCCCCTTAGAAGAGAGAGAGGGAGGAGAGAGAAAGACTAGATTTGGCTCTCTTCATTCAATCCACCATTCTATGGGCGAAGGGCGGCAATAAGATCGGCCAAGAAGGAGAAGATCAGCCCCAATGTCTATTCCATGGGGTACTCACAGCCCACAATCATGATGAGAGAGGAGAGAGAGCTAAAAATGCGCCATTTCTTGATCACGCCATGTCTTCCTTCTCTCTCCACGTTTTTTGATCAAGAGGTGCATAAAATTTTGGGAGGGAGGGTCCAAACTCAAAAGGCATGCCCAATTTTGGCCTCCCAAGTGTCTACCTTTTCATATCTTGACCGGTTTCTTGGCCATTTCCCCATCCGGACTCGGAATTGAGCTCTAAAAAATCCTAGGCGTCCGGCTTAGCATCCCGCATTGGCCAGTGGCTCATGTCAACCTGCACGACTGTCTGAAAAATTATGAAAAATCAACAAGTGTCGCTCGGGCACCTTTAAAGCACTTTGACGCTTAAAATCGTTCTAGATCGAGCCGCCGCCTTTGGCGTTGAATATTTTTCCCTTGATATTCATAATTTTTAGCTATTTTTATGTACTTTTCGGCACAAAATTCTGCTCTCAGCAGTGCCATGATTGTGTGTATATATTTATGTTTCTTTTCTTTTCTAATATTCTCTTTAAAAAAAAGAGAGCCAATGCCATACAACGAGGCTTCTTGCCTTGTGAAAGAGACTGGAATGGTTGAGAGTTGAGAGTTCGAAAGGTTAAAAATAGCAAAGAATTGGCTTCCTCCATTGGACAAATATTATTGTAAGAATGATTTGGTGAGCAAGCTTGAGATAGCAATCAAAGTGGATTTTGTCCTATGCATCCTTGTCTCCAACCTTCTTGTGTTCATGAGCTCTTTAGAGGTTATCGACTTTTTGCTTCCTTGATGTTTAGTTTAAGCTTGAGCATATCACTTGCCACATGTTTGGTTAGAATTCACTAGATAAAAATTGATAGTACACGTGGTTGAGTTCAAGAGAATTGAAAATTTGAATATTTGAAAATTCTAATTTAAGTTCCATCATTGACTATTTGCTTTAAGCTCAAGCACATCGCTTGCCACTTGTTTTGTTCGCATTCACTTGATGAAAATTGAGAGCACACATAATCAATTTCATGAGAGTTAAATTTGTGAAAATTTTAATAGAACTTGCACCACTAACTAGTTTCCACTTTGTTTAGTGGTTAATTGCTCACTCCCCTCATGAAATGGTGTGCATGGTTTTTTTGGGGGGGTTTAAGTTATTATTATTGATTCTATTATGTACACTAGTGAATGGATTGTTTATACAATGTAAAAAGTTATGGTACAATGATATCCACCTAGGGATAAGCCATTTATAGAGGTTCGAATTGTATTAGAGGGTAGCATAAGTATTGAGTAGTTGTGGAGCTTTTTCAAAAAATAGTATGTATGCAGTGAACATCGAATACCACATTTTCTTGGCCCAATCAATTACCAATGTGTAATTCCTCTTCTATGAGAAGCTTATTCGGAGTAGGGGTGATCTAGGGCTCATTCATGTAGTCCAATGTTTTGTACATTTGCAAGAACTTCTAAGGAGGTTGGAGCTACGTCACTAGGTCATTCATGGAATTTCGCACAACTCATCTTTCATTAATGATAGCCATTAGCTGAGCACCTATTTCCGCGACCAATTCTCAGATGGTGTATTAGTTCTTAGCAGACTCATTTGGTTAATTTGCTTCTAATTCCAATGCATATACAATGTCCATGTCATTTATACAATTCTCAAGGTGGAAATATGGAATTAGGCAAAGCTTCTTAACTTCAGTTTTTGGCATATGTCATATGAGTATATGTGTTGTTTCTAGATAGTGATTCTAAATGTATTCGTACTCATCCCATCTTAATGGCCAAAAGAAGAATTCCTTGTATTCCTCAGCAAAACAATCAAGATTGGCATGCACAGCTATATCTATATCAATAATTTTTATCTTGATATCGATTTTTTTGTAGCGCTCCATTACTGGTCAGTTCTCGTCTCATGCTTTTCCTTTTTCGTATCCATGAGAGATCATTCTATTTGTTTGGGCTTCAAGTTTATAGGAGGTTTTGGTCGAGTAGAACATGTATGACTTAGGGATTGATTGATAATACTTTAAACTTATCCAACTCTACATGATCAACCTTCACATGGGAAGGTAAAGGACAGCCACCCAATAGGCTTAACATCCTACATATGGAAGTGCTCGAGGATCTTCTGTGCCCCTTCATCTCAAAGCTCTTCTTGAGCCAAGTTTTCAAAGCATTTGACTAATCATGAGCTCTCCCAATAACAATCAATATATCATCCACACAAAGTACCAAGATAATAAGGTTACTATCATGAACATTCTTTGTATAGAGACACGAATCCATATCACTATGGGAGCAAGATTATGACTACATAAATGCATCGAACTTATGATACCATCCCCTAAGTGTCTGCTTAAGACCATAAAGGTTCTTTCTCTACTTGCACAATAGGTGTTTCCTACCCTTTTCCTAAAATCCCTTCAGCTAATGCATATAAAACTCATCGTACAAGTCCCTATGTAAGAAAGTCATCTTAACATCTATTTGATAGATATCCAAATCTACTTAAGCAACCAAGGCTAATGCCAAGTGTAGGGTAGTCATCTTGACTACAAGAGAAACAAATATCATCAAAGTCAACACCATGTTCTTGCTTAAAACCCTTAGCAACCAATGTCATCTTGATTATAAGAGAAACAAACCTTATCAAAGTCAACAGTATGCTCTTGCTTAAAACCCTTAGAAACCAATCTAGCCTTATATGCTAGCTTGGTCTGAGGATACTCTTTAACTTGTACATACACTCGCATTGTATGTTTTCTATTGGGAAAAAGAACCAAATCCCATATATGGTTTTTCTATAATGAGTCTTACTATGATTGCATTACCCTTTCCCAATAGGAACTATCACCTTTGTGCAGCATGGCCTCCTTATAACTAGAATCTGCCACCATAACATAGTCCATGGAGGTCTTAAAGCAATCAGGCTAATGTCTATCTCAAAATAGGATATGGGGTCTATACATCTTGTCCAACACCATGATCGTGGGCCACTAGAACATCAATTGCATGCTGTTTAACTAGTTATATGGTAATGGGAGGCTCCTCTTGAAATACCATCTTGCATATCTCAACTACATGCTCATGATGTTTATGCATCTTCTCCTTGTGGAAAACGACATCATGCCTATGGATGATATTCCTAGCATGCACATCCCATAGGCAATAGGCCATCTCACCTACATTTCCATAACTAAGAAATCTCACTGGTTTAGGATCCAACTTATTACATTTGTCCTTGGAAACATGGCAAAAAAGTCTCGCATCCAAAGACATGCAAATGAGCATATGATGGAGGTTTTCTAGAGCACACCTCCTTTGCAACCTGACAACAACCAATAGTAGTGCATGGAGATCTGTTTATGAAGTGTATGGCAATAGTAACTACCTCAGCCCAAAAAAGCTATGGTAAGTTTACCTTGCTAAGCATATTATAAATTATCTATTGAATCATCCTATTCATGTGCTCTACAACATCATTTTGGGGTGCAGTGCAAGGAATGATCAACCGATGCTTAATACCCCACTCGTCACAATTTTGCTCAAATGCTTTAGAGACATATTCACCCCCATTACCTTGACCTTAGATATTTTGCCAAATTGGTTCTCAATACAAGCATGCCAATGCCAAAAGGTAGTCAATACATTTGATTTCTGCTTTATTGGATTTGCCTATACCTTATAAATAATCATTAATGAAAGTCATAAAATACTTCGCACCACCTAGTGACTGACAGGGCATGGGAATACATATATCAGAATGAACAAGAGCAAGAGGCTCACCCATGCATATAATGTCAGACTTCTTATAATAATTGTGTATCTATCTGCCATAAAGGCAATGGTCATATGAATCAAAACATTTGTAGTCAAGAGGTAGAAGATACTATAAACGAGAAAGCATTTTCATTCCTTTTAAGGAAATGTGTGCAAGGCAATGATGACATAAAGATGCATGTGGTATGTCAACCACCACAATCAAAACATGGTCAATAGTCTCGGATAGAAGCATGGGATAGAGAATGCCAGCATTGGCACCTCGAGTAAAAAGAAGATTCCTACATCAGATAATCTTCCACATGGAATCACCAAAAGATACATTATATTCTCAGCATCATCCAACTACCCAAAAGAGAGTAGGCTTTTGATCAAAGTTGGAACATGGCGTATAGCATGCAAAACAAAAGTACTACTTAAAGCAAACTGTAGTCTAACATTGCTAATGCTAATAATATCCAATGCCAAGTCATTTCCTCATCTCATAGAACCTATCATGCTGTGATAGGAATGAAACCAATCCCTATGTATGTTAACATGGAAAGAAGCCCTTTACTCAAGCAACCATATTGAGAAAAAGTGGATGAGGAATCAAACAATTGACTAGCATCAAGGAAAGAAGCTGCCAAGATGTAATCATCATCAAACTTAGGCTCTAAGGGATTTATCTTCTCAATTGTTATGCTACATTTACTAGGAACAATACTACAATCATCAAACTTATCCTGCACTTTGTCCTTGTCTTTCTCCTTAAGATTATCATCGTGCATCTCATGGCACTATGACCTAATATGACCCTACTCCCCATAATAATGACATGTAAGAGAGATCTTATGACCACACTACTTATTGCAAGATTGCCCATGAGATTGAGACCTCTATGAGTCTCTACCATGGTAGTTATTACCACTCTTACTATATTAGTCAATGCATGAGAAGTACGGGATGCATCTATACTCTTTGTATTTATCTCCTCTATGAGTAAGGCACCCTCAACATCCTAGAGTTTCAAACCATCCTTTGGCATATTAGCACACATCGCAGTACGGAAAGTGTCCCATGACTCGAGAAGTGTCACAAGCAAGAACAAGGGAGGGAGATTATCCTTGAACTCAATGCCCTACAAAGTCAACTAGTTGAAAGTGGAATGAAATTCATTCAAATATGGGGACACACTAGTCCCTTCATTCATCCAAAGATCCATGACCTCTTTCAACTAGTACATTTGTAAAGTAGGTGTTAGAATGATAAGATGTACTCACATGAACATGTACTTAGAGAATATCTAGGAAGACAATATCTAGATATTTAGAAGAACTAGATAAGATAGATCTAGAACATGTGGAGGATACTTCACTAACAGAACCTACCATATCCACACCTTTATTGTATATATATATGTACTCCTAAGGACCTAGGTTATTAGCTTCTAGCATTTGTCCACTAAATTCATACTTAGATTCATTTCTTGCATGCAATCAAAATCAATTGCTTTGTACGTAGATTGGTAGGATTTGAATCTGTATCAAGGTAAACTAATCTTATCCACATGCATCTTATCTTCATTATCTTGATTTCATTTTATCCTATCCACCTACTTCTTGTCTATTCTTATCATCTTCACCTACTCTTATCTTCTTCATTATCACCTCTCCTTGAGAGAGAGAGAGAGAGAGAGAGAGAGAGAGAGAGAGAGAGAGATTTTGTGTGTGTGTGTGTGTGTGTGTGTGCCCTTTAAAGCCATCCACCACCTACCTTCTTTACTACCCTCATCCTCTCCATCTACACACTCACTCTCCCCTCTTTTATTCTATTTCCTCTACCAACTTCATTGATCAAGACAAAGAGGGAGAGAGGATGCCACTTACCATATTAGGATAGAGAGATTCCTTTCTTCATTAAGGTTATCTAGACCTTAATCAAGTGGCCCCCTTAAGCTGATGATACTTTGAAATCATTGTGTTAATCTTCAAAAGCTTCGTCAACACCAAACACTAATACCAACATAAATGTCAGCTTCATCAACGCAACAATAGCTCAACAAAAAAAGAAAGGTGGCCTTGTCATCTATGGCACACTCTTGATTGGCTTGCAACTTGCAAACGACATTACTACTAGAACCAAGCAACCATTACTCCATTATCAGTGCCATATTAAGTGAAATTAGTATAGTTAATAGCCAACTTGGCAGGTAGCAACAAGCATGATCATTAGCGACATCCAATCAACTCTATCAACATCCTAGTGATTGTTATTATAGTTAGCAATCATTCTTGTGGTAGTTTAATAACAATCTTCAAAGGTGTCATCTGGGCCATGAAGCACCATTATCCATGTCAACGTCAACATCCAAGGCATCAGTGTGGTGTATCCTTCAAAGCCATCTTAGTGTGATGATCAACACGGCATCCAAGTCAATAGATCAAGGCAACCCACAAATGTAGCATCATAGGTGCAATCATCGGCTGTTTTTGTGATATATAAGATTTTTACCTTATAATATTTCAATTAAGGTTTTTAAACCTTAATGCTCACTTAAGTACCATTCACATTAAGTTACCAAGTCCCTTTCTATGGTGCAAGTTCCACAACCAATCTCAACATGGTAAGCACATATGGCCCTACCTACCCCTTTGATCTTTTTCCATATTGCAGTCTAAACCCCTTCTCTCTCACCCTCATTTGTGACCCACCCATCCATTATCCATTAAAGTGATATCCCACACACAATCCATTTAATTCTCTCCCAACCTTGTCCTCAAAGAACCTTTTTTCTAGCCACACATATTTTCTATCCTTTTTCAAACCAATCTCACCCTCTTTGCCTTGAGAAATTGAGTTATCCATGCCACATATACTTCACTCATTTCTAATCTAGCTCAAGCCTTTACATTATCTCCCATTTTCCTTCACTTTTATTGATCCTTGTCCACAAACCTTATCTCTGATCTTATCCTCACTTAATAGACTACCTTATTACTTTGTGCGCACACATGCTTCGCGTAGTTTCCTAGATCCTTGCCCTTGCCACATGTTTACTCTCACCTCTTTTGTTAAACTCTGAAAATTCTTCCTTATCTAAAGTCTTTACCAGAAGATATTTCTATTACATCATGCAACACATATGTTCCATCCTTGTATCCTCCTTAGGTCTAGTGTTCACTGTCTCTTGTCAACTAGTGGAATACATAGAAATTTATTTGACGAAATATCCCAATCCTCTATTAGTTGAAGGCCCCTCGTATTCATGCCTCTCTCATGAATCTTCCATTTTGTAGTCTCATGCTCTCAGCTCATCCATCCCAGCATGTTCTAGCTCTCTTGGTCACTCTCAATACTACAATGTTTGTTACTATTAGTCTCTCCTCTTACATCATAAAAATAGAGGACTCTATCTTAGTTGGAACAACAGTTGAAGAAGTGGACGCCCTTCGTACCCTACATCTTAAGCCTCAAGAAGGCATTGTCCATGGCTTCTCTCTTGAATTGTGTTCTTCAAGACTTTTGGATGGTACTTTAGTGGCAAGAAGATGGCAAAACCTTATCACTCTCTCTATTAACAACGTGGATACTCCCACTATTCCTCATCAACTCTTATTGAACACCAACCTTTAAGGTCACTCCCTCATCGGTACATTGCTTCCACTTCTCTTGCATCTCTAAGTTCTATTCTATTTCCTTTCATTTGTCACTCAACATCTAGTCTTTATCTAAACTCCACTTCAACATCACATCCTGGTCCTTATCTTACACTCTCTCTATGGGCTCAATCTCCTCATTCTTATGGTCACACACACACACTCCACTTCAACTTTGTGCCACTATCTCTTGACCAAATGCAATAATGCACATTCTTGTCTTCCTCCTATCCATTCGAGATTCTCACAATGTTTCGAAGTGCACATCAAATTTCTATCTCCTTGAATTCCTCATTATCACTTCACCGCTTCTCAATATGCAATCCTAAATCGCTATACATGATGTTATCCTACCATCACATTCCATCCACACTATGTTTCTTTATCTCCCAATCCATCAAATCATCATCTCCTTTTATCCTACCCTATCCAACCATCCACACAGTTACCTTCCTCCTATAATCATCTTGCTCTAATTGTATACCCAAATCTCAATCATTAGTCTATCTTACATGGCAACAACCTCATCGACAATTCCAAGTATTGTCTCTTCCAAAATTTTCTCAATCTCATTATGAAATCTTCTACCTCTTACCTTACCTGAATCATCATTTTCAAATTGTCTCTTTTGTAAATTGTCCAACTATCTTGGCCTCCCAAAGGAGGGGAAAGAAATAGATAAAAGAAATGCATGAACACATTGGTACAAACTACTTTGTATGGATAACAAAGCACACCAATACTAAGTATGCTATCGTTGAAGATGTTATGCCCAACTCTTAGGGTCTTCTCAAAGACAATATGCTCAAAATTCCTCATTAATCACTAGCTATTCATCAGGAACCTTTCCAAAGATCATGTCACAAAAGCACCTTATCAAGCTCTATCTTTACTAGGATATCTAATGACATTGGGATCATATTTCCATCTACAAACATGCTCTCACTATTATTGCACTCCACAACTATCAAGCTCCAATTAAAATACATCATCTATCTATATGATGAGCCCATCTCTTATCCAGTCTATCATGAAGCAAACTATAGTGATCAGCTATTCATCAAGGTACTCATCAACTAAAGCCCAAAGATCTTTATAATCAATGTACATCCCTTAAATCATTGCAAGCAAATATTGATGTATATCTTCTGCAACAATGAGGACAATGTCTCATGCTATTGTCATCATTGTAATCTTACTTCTCTTTGGCCAAGATGATTGGCAGAAAGTTTTTATACTACAAAAGGAAATCCTATTTTCTTTTGAGAAGGGATGAAGAATATTAGAATATATTGTTGACCTTTTCTATAGAGGGGGAATGCTAGAATGATAAGATGTACTCGTATGAGCATGTACTTAGAGAATATCTAGGAAGACAATATCTAGATATTTAGGAGAATTGGATAAGATAAATCTAGAACATGTGGGGGATACTTCACTAAAAGAACCTACCATATTCATACCTTTATTGTATATATATGTATACTCTTAGTTATTGCAATGCAAGTGTGTGTTTCATTCTCCATCTCAGTGTCTCGTTCTCTCTCTCTCTTTCTCTCACCATTATTTTCACTACAACATGACTTTGCTATTTGCCATAGAGATTGCATATATTTTTTAATTATTGCCAAGCATTATCCTCAACTGCCACAACATTGAAATAAATATATGTTGATAATTATAATGTAAGAGTGGATTTACATAGCTCATTCAACTCATCCCAAGTCCCCTGATCAATGCCTTCAAGCTTTACACTCTTAGTTTTCAAAGGCCTAACCTACTTCTTTTGAACCAATACTTGGCATATCTGCATCTTCCAACCAATAGGTAAAATTTGTGCCATCAAGCTTTTCAATGTTGAAAATAGCACTATCATTAGAAGAACCAACTATAATGACAGCATATCAATATAAAATCCAAGATATGGGCTACTGTAAATGGCTACAAATCAGCCCCCAAATCTTAGCTAAGATAAGGGCAAAACAAGAGGGAATACCAAAGTATAGAGCTATCCACCAATTGTAAGTAATAAACTACTTTAAGTACACAGTTTGCTCTCCAAGACAATGTTGAAAATTATAATTATAGCAATGTTGAAATAAAGATATTAGTATATGTCAATCTAACATTGGGCAAATAGCCAATAAAGAAAGCTCCCACTACTAGGGATATTCGAGTAGCAACTAGTATATAAAGAATGCAACTAGCAATGACTAAGCATAGACCACCAGTACCAAAGGCTATCACGAACTCAAAGTGTCAGTAAACCATACATCCCATAAGCATATACATCACTAATCCCACTTGAAGTAAATCTAGAATGACATAAACCAAGAGTTTCACTATCTCAAAGAACCAAGAATTGGCAAGTAAGTACAAGTGTCTCCCATTGGAAGTTAATCTAGAATGGCATAAACCAAGAGTCTCGCAGTCTCAAAGAACCAAGCTCTACCACAAGCATCTCCCATTGGAAGAAAATCTAGAATGCAAAGTGAGCAAGCAAAGCTCAAGATATATACACCAAAGCATCTAGAAAGGCTAAGCGTATCACAAATATATTTAGGAGCCTAAGCGTATCACAAATATATTTAGGAGCATAAGTGTCTAATGAAGCTTCAATATTCGTAAGTGAGTTAGCAAGCATGGAAGCTCAAAGCAACTGACCAAAAGTCCAAGTATATCAAATGTGGCTCAAATTCAAGTGCCAAATCATATCATAACTGTATTTGGTTTTATATATCAATGCTAGACATCACCGTAGATATGTAACATACTCGAAATCCCATAAAGACACGATAGGCATTCAAAGCATGATGCTTGCTATCCATATTGTTATGATAGAAATAAGCCTCTACAAAACTAAGCTAATTAAGCTCTGAATAATCCATGTACCATCCCAAAGCATAACCATACTATTCGGACACCAAAATAGCATCCTCGAAGCATCAAACATGCATTATGAAATTTATTGTGTGTTGTCTAAACCATAACTATTTTGTTTTGTACGAAACATAGAACTGAAAACCACACAAAATAAACTCTATAAATGCTCAAATATATAGCTCTCATTGTGTTTTTCGTTTCTAGCTATAGAACACCCGATTCTAATATCACATGCAAAAGTTATGGCCAAAATACGACCATATTGTCAAGCTGCCATAACTATCCATGACTTTTATAGCGTGCTCTCTACATCCACTCAAAATAAATAGAATGGCTACTCCTTAGCTCAATAAACACTTAAGAAGGCTTAGCTAAGCCCTGGAAAGATCTTCGATAAAAGCCAGGAGAAAGCTGGACAAGTTAGGAGAAGGGAAGACTTAATGTATACCTCAAGAGGAAGGAACAATGGTTGCCATGAAACCTTGAGCTAAAGCTTTGAATCTAGGGTGAAGCAATGGATGAAAAAGCTCCTCAAATGGTTGGATATAGTATTAGATGAAAGGTACAGCTTGAGTGGAAGCACACAAGCAGAAGCAAGAGTTATGGCAGATGAAGCAAGATGAGATAAAGGACATGGGGCATGGCTCTCACATACTTGATATACGTATTATTGACAATTTCTCTATGTGACTTTTCTACTTGTCTCAGAAGAAGTACATATATAGAGTACTTAAGCAACTCCATATATAGGGTGGTAAGCCTATTGGCTACCCATTACGTTTACATGTGAAGGCTAGTTAGATAGATTGTCCCCAGTCAGACGATGAGAAGGTTGAGATGGCCAAGATCCCATATGCATCTATAGTGGGTAGCTTGATGTCTGCCACGATAGCCATGAGACCTGGCATAGCATTTGTAGTGGGAGTTATGGTTCGTTATATGGTGACACCTAGCTAGGGACATTGGGACACTGTGAAGGGTGTCATGAGATACCTTAAGGGCATTATAGATATGTGCATTTGTTATGGTGGTCAGGATATTGGAGTTGTGGGCACAATTATGTAGGACATGTAGATGGTAGGGAGTCCACCTCTCACTATATCTTCACCTTTGTTAGAGGTGTTGTTTCTTGGATGTCCAATATACAAAATTGCATGGCCTTGTTTACTATTGAGACTAAGTACATTGCAACCATCGAGGCTTGCAAGGAGGCCCTATAGTTAGGATGTCTAGTTGCAGACCTTGGTATGACTACTATATTACATTTGAATTCTATGAGTGCCATCTAGTTGGCACGTAATATAATATTTCATGTGAAGACCTAGCACATTAAGGTGAAAGGTAATTGAGAACAAGAAGATAGAGCTTATCAAGCGCTTGATTGACAAGAATCCTGTAGATCTACTCATTAGAAGTCTCCCAGTGAAATGTTATGCCTTCCTTAGGAAGATGATGGATGTGGGATGAGACGATATCTATTCCTTATCTTGTTGTATTTATATATATACCTTGTACTTTGTCACTTTTCTCTCATTTTCTCCACACTTAGGCATATTCGCCTTTAAGTGGGAGGTTGTTAGGGGTTAAAGGCTACCTGTGTCTAGTAGCCTATCTTTACTTTATACATAGTGCCCACACACTTGTACATTATAGGCAGCACCTGCCCATCATTGTCATTTTATTCTTTAGCCTTTCAATGATAGTAGAATAAGGAAAGGTAGGTCACACATTGTGATTTTTAGAGTTTCCATATATCGTCTTGCTCTCTTTTGCTTGAACCTCCACCATAACTCTTGCATCCTCTTGCTTTCATGGAGCCCCAAGAGGAACACCAAGGAAAAGGGAATTCTCTTGCAAGAAAATCTATCTTGTAACATCAACAAGCTTGTTTATCATGTTTCATATGATCACAATGAAGAAAAGAACACCAGGCACAATAAATCTTCATACAGCATCATGTAGATCTCCCACGGATTTGATAGAATCAACCATATTCTTCAATATCTTCACAAAATCCATCAATATAACAAAGAAAGCAAAGGAATACACCATCTTTGAATGGAAATACATCACATAGTATTCATCTTCAATATCTTCATAGTCTTCTCTCTCAATCTCTCACATACAATCACTCTGTTTTAGTAGAATTGGCTATCTCTGACTCTCTCTCTCTCTCTCTCTCTATCAATAATACATCATATCCTCACTACAATCTCTCATAATCACTCTCAATAATCCCTCTTAGGTCGTGGATACCCCTCCCAAGAGGTATGTCTGATATGAAGAGTCACCAGAGCCACTACAGTGTCTTTTCATAGCTCACTACTGTCACTTCACTCTAGTCTTCACTTGAGTCTTCAGCAGCTACTTCTTTCACTTCTTTCAACTCTTTTGCACTTGTATTCACCTCTTTCCAAGGCTAGAAAACTTTCCCAAGCTACACTCTCATCCATCAGAACACATACAGAAGCATACAAAACAATCACTGAACAGAACCAGAACAGCTATAGTACAGAACAGAACAGAACAGAACAGAAACAAAAGCTCTATAGAAGGTATACAGAAGGTTACTGAAGGTCATCAAAACCACATAACTCATACTCAAACCATTCCAAACTCTCACAAACCATTCAATAAACTTTCACAAGATCTCAATCTTCATCAATCAATACTCCATCCCTCCTTACAGAAGACAATCAGAACAAAACAGAACAAAACAGAAGCTATACAGAACCAATCAGAACATCACAGAACCACTAATAAACATCATAAACTTCCAAAACACAATCAATATCATCCAAAACACTCTCAAACCACTTCCAAACCAATCAATCATCTCATAAAATCAACCATTCAGCTCTCAAAAACAACAAAAATCAGCCAAAAAACAAGTCATTTCAACACTCAACATTTCATTTGTGCTCTCACCTCTTGCTCCACCTTTCAAGCTACTCACATGCTTAATGAATCTAACAACTTGATACAAATAGAGAATACACTCACCAATAATCACATTGTGGTAGTCCTTTGTATTGGTAAGCCATGCTCCATGATCAACATGCATATTCTTCACTCTTAACCTTGCTTTCATTGTTGCCCATGTATGAGTTGTCATGAGTTCAAAGAGATGAAGAGAATAAGAGAGTTTCATGTACCACATCCCTCACTCCCTCACACTCTCGACTTCACACACTCTTGCTTGCATTCACAACTCACTAGAGGATGAGCTAGATATATAAGGGAAATAATGCAAGGAGCTTCTCATCATCACCATAACTCTCACTCTACACAATCTCATGCTCACTCTCCTTCACTCTCACTCAAAGACAATAGAGTAATAAGAAAGCTAGAATGCAAAGTTTGCCCAAACATGAATATAGCTTGTTCTATTATTTATCTTCCTTTTTATGCAAAATTTATAGGGTTAGGTTTTTCCCTTACCATTTGGGCATCCAGCCCACTTTTGTAGTCACATGACTGGTCTTCCTTTATTGCATGCTTTTTCTAAGGTGAAAGTGCAAGAGAACTTCCTCATTTTTGCATTGAGAGTCTATAACTAAGAATAGAAATTACACAGGATCAAGCTTGGCTCTTGGGATCAGCAAAAATCACAATGTAAGTAATGCAACTACTTTATGATTTACAAAATAATAGTGCCACTACTTTTTGTACATTGCCGATGGTGATCATTGGATTGTCATAGCATAATGCAAAATTACAATCCATTCGCATTGCACTTTTGCAGCATTTAGCAACTGTTGCTTTTGTATGTTGCTTCTTTTGGTTTAGATGGATACCAATCACTCAAGATGGATGTCAAATCAATCAAGGTGATACTTGGATCATAGTAGTGATCAAGCACCACACTCAAGGTGGTGAACTCAAGCTATGCAATCTCTCCCATAGCTACTCATGACGATTTCAAGTTCTTAATATGTAGTCGTGGTCATGAGGAGATGCAATCGTGATGATCCTGAAAGGCATGCTACTAGTGCTTTCATCGTGCATAATGCTACATAATGACAATCCAAGTTTCAATCTATGCTCAAACTAGTGGCACAAGCACTAAGAAACAAGTCCTATAATTTTCATCAATAGAAATCTCAAAGGTATAGGTTCATTATTTGGTGCACTCCAATTTATTGAGAGGAGCTTTCATGGCCACATCATCCATAGAATGCTCTCTCATTGCTCCCAAGTGACCTCTTTCATGGCCACATCATCCATATAATGCTCTCTCGTTGCTCCCAAGTGACCTCTTTCATTCTATCCACCATTCACCTCCAATATGCCATGGCGAGGGAAAAGGAGAAAGAAAAACAAAAGCAAGAATGTTGTGGATCAATCACAATACTAAAAACTAAACATGAAAGCGATTGTACAAGATCTTAGGACCTTATATATCTCTAAAAATTGATGTAGTATTCTTTAGCTCTCACATTTCTCTCTTCTTATTGTTTTCAATTCCTAATCATCACTTACGAGTTTTAGCAACTAGTATTTATAACAACTTGTGAAAACGGTCCTCTTTCTTGGTGCCCTTGGTAGCTTCCTTTAGACTTTGGCAATTACTAATTTTAGCACATAGTAGTTCTAGTTGTCTTTGAAATTAGCTAACATTTAAAAAAACTTTAAACTTTTCCTAGTTTGTGAATCATTTTGTTTAACTATTCGCAAATGATCACATTCAATTAGCACAATTGTTTGATGGAAATGCATGCCATTAGTTAGTATTTATTGGACAACTTTGGTACTTTGGGTAATTATGCAACTTATAGAGGTAAGTTGTATCCACCTATCTTAAGTTAATATATTTCATGGTCATGAAATAAGTGTAGGAAATTTGTTGATGATCGCTACACATGTATATGGTGTGTACATTCAAAATAGCTCTTTCCATCTCTTGTATCCTCCATAATTTCTCATCGTGTATGTATCTTAAACAATCATAGTAAATGAGCACAAATAAGAAGTTTAAGGAAGGGTAACAACTATGAAGCACACTATCTTGCAAAAAGTGAGTTTTTTCTTTTTGCCTTTGCACTAATTTCCACAAATCCTTGTTTGCCTTCATTAGAAAATTTGTAGCCTAATTTAGGTGGCATTTAGTGCACACTTCCTCTTTTGATATTAGATGGAGGATTAATTCTCTTAATCTTTTTAAGTATCCAAATCACCTAGTATCTATGTAATTCAACTTGAAACTTGTTTATGCTTGTTGGCACATTCATTTAGGTGGTGATAAACAAAATAAGTGCACACGCTTCTCATTTGATATTGGAGGAAGGATTAATCCTCTTATAAATTGGAAGAAATAGCTAAATTATCATCGTGTCGTTACCACACTGCAGTATCTCAATAGTTTAACTTTATCACTTCTAGATGGACTCATGGAACAACTATTACTTCTACCATGCTAGCAACTTTTTCAACTCAATTGTGTATTGGATGGATTAGTCTATTATTAACAACTTTACCATGCTAGCATTAATGTCCAATCATTTCATAGTTTTTGATACTCACTACATCCATGCACTGATACTCTTTTTAAATAATGCGAGAGACATATTTTAAATAAAAATATTTATAAATCCTTTTAAAAGCGCGCTGCATAGTTGGCAAGAATGTACTCATGCTCTTGAAAGGTGGTGTTTAGGAGGCTTAGCAAAGATAAGTTCTAGAGTGAGTTACCATGTGTTGGTACTTGGTTTTATAATTAGCTTTTCTATTACAATTGAAAACATATTCAACAAATGGCATTTATCTATTCATAGCAAAAGAGTTTACAGATTGAAATTTTTATGTACACCGAAATTGGATTGAAAATATAATTTTGACATTGTCATTAAAAAAAGGATTGGGTTGAAAATAGGTGTTGCTATCCAATTCATTATTTTCATTGTACCTGATACTCTAACAAGTTTGAAGTGTGGATTCAAAAATTTGTAATAAATATAGTTGAGGGATGGTAGGGGACATGTAAGGGACCCGAAGACATACGTGTCAAAAGGGCACTCAACATAGGTAGAGTGAGAGAGATGAAAGATGAATGCAATGGAAGAAGTTGAGGTATGGAGGTAGGTAGGGAGGTTATAAGAGTCACAACTTTCTATATGCCATAGAAATAACTTTAGTTTAGAAAAACTTGTGAGGAAAACCATAATCGTGCAAAATGGGAGGAAAGACAAGATAGTGGGGGCAAATCATGCTCGCTAATCATTGCAAATGTAAAACTTCAACTCATGACTTTTTTATGCCTTTAAGACCACTCCCAAATAAACTGCAAAATGGGAAGCCTTCACATCACAATACTTGGTACCTAGTTTGGTTTAGATGTCCATTTTCATAACGTTGCATTTGTTTTGATATGCTAATGTTTTTTTAAAGTCTAAGCTTGCATTTTATGTTCTAGATCATAAAACTATGGTATATTGCTAAACAGCAAGTGGAGATAGACAAATGCTATTAAGATGTGTTATTTCTTTACTTCTAGGAAACTATCTACATTTTATATACAACTTGCTGGAGAGAGAGAGAGAGAGAGAGAGAGAGAGAGAGAGAGAGAGAGAGAGAGAGAGAGAGGTTTTTGTTTCAAGCAATGTACATGCCCATAAATAGCTTGTAATGATACTAGTATATTAAGATATTGTAAAACTTACTTAAAATGCAAATTAGACTATGTTAATCTTGTTGTATCATTGTCTAAATTTGGTTCAAGAACTATTTTAAAAGTCATACATGAATTAAAAGTTTAGTTTATTGAGTATGTATTAAGATGTTTGTAATTGAAAGTATAGATGGACTATTGGATGTTATACATGCTTTGAATGACATCTTGATTGAGCAAGCATGCATAAATCATATTGTGTACACAAAATGTAAGAGCCTAAAGGTGTTAAGAGTGTGTTTGTAATTGGTTGAGTCCTTGTCCCTTCTTCAATAAGGCCATTAAAAGCCTCCTCTCATAGACTACTCTTAAATGCGTTTACAATGAAGCATGTCACAACAATATAAGCACACCATAGCTTAACAAACTTGCTCATAATTTGTTTTCCGTGAATATTTTGGGCAATTACCATGCATATCTATTTTGCAAACTATCATTTTTTATATTGACTACATTGGAACTTCAGATGTAGTGATCAACATACTACTAAAGTTGTTAAGAATGGTACAAAAGGAATATACATCACTAAAATAAACTTGTAAGTTATGGTATGCAAGGCAAAAACACATAAATAACTGCCTATTTGGACATGGATTACAAGTTCTCACTTATGTTCTCATCTCATTAAAGAGATACTCTTAACACGCACATGCATGTAGAGAGAGCTATTGCTCCTATGTGTGTGTAGTTGGAGCTTACACCTCCATGCAAAAGAACTTTGCATTCTTTAATCACATTTCCTCGTTTTGAAGATGCTCATGTCGATTGCAAGATGATGAATGTAGCTACACAAATTTAGCGTTTCACGTGAGGTCTTCAATCTTTTTGTTTTCTCAAAATAGAGCAAGGACCTAGCACATGTACTTTTTCCTCCTCCTAGGATTGCCTCGTTGTTCTTTGTCATGCTTGCTTTATAATATGGATGTCATTCCGATTGCTTTGCTTTTGTTATACTAACTAGGAAAGTGTCGAGTATAAAGTAGAGTTACCAAACGAGAGAAGGTTTTCATGCTTCAAGTGACCATTTTTTGAATTGTATTTTCTTAAGTAGATGTTGTTTGATAGATTGATATAATTTGAGACTACGTTGGTTAGGATAGAGGGTCAAATCATTCAATGTGTTCTAAGCTTGTGATGTTGCTTCACCACGGAATAGAAGTTCAAACCCTTATGGATTCATGGACATATAGCATGCTAAGACATGATTGAACCAAAATTAGTGGGGTGTAGCAGATCCACCTCAAAAATGTACAAGAAGAGCTTTCTCATAAAAGCCATTGCAAAGACACTTTGTGCCAAAAAAGGGGGGAAGAGGACATATGGGGTTATTGGGAGAAGCTGCCCCATTTAACAGATTTTGATACCATATATTAGCGAGGGCACAAAGTGGGTGGGATAACTATTCCCTCACCCTTCCAAAACATCAATGCATCAAGGAAGTATAAGAGGTACTTACATAAGTTTCCAATGTGGAAATACTAACATGTTTTGAGAGAACTCCACTCCTTGAATAGAATATGCAAGACTTCTTTCTTTTATTATTGCACCATTGAGTGAACTTTAGTGGGTCCTAACCCTTCCCATCTAGGGGTTTTGTACGACATTGGAGTCAAGATGGCAGTGGTACACAAATGTTTGACTCAAGTGCATAGTATGGCATCTAAAAAATAGAGCTAGCGTAGAAGGTCTAGTATAGTGACACCAAACTTCAACTCCATTAGAAAATCTCCATGCTTAATCTTTTTGCTCTCTACTACCGCAATGAGGGTTGATGGAGAGAAGCATCAAAATGGTCCTTGCTTGAATTTGTGAAGTTTAATGGAGACATGCTTTATTTAAGAAAAAAAGTGCAGCTATGTAGGTCTAGAAGGAGGACAAGATCGGAGTTCCCTATAACCAATCACACCCTTTCATTCCAATCTTTGTCCAATCAACTGTTTCAAAACCCTTTCGCAAAGTGTCCTTTTATCAGGAAGTGTTGTGTAACATTGTTGGGGGCTGTCAAGCTATCGGCCCCCTTACCCTATAGCAATGCCTTGCTAGCACAATGAAAAATAAAAGTGCTTGCCTTAGAGAGATGGTATCACATAAGAAATAAAGAAGAAAACCTTTTAGCTATTGGTCTTGTGTTATTATGATTGCTATGCTCGGCTTCTAACATTTGTTACTGAACGTTGATTGTACCATGTTTTTGTTATCATGGAAGTGCTAGGTGTGACGGGCATGTAAGTTCCTTACCCTTGAAATGTTGGGGGTGGCTGCATATTTGGAGGCACATGAATTCAAGTCAAAAGTAAAGACTTTGCCTTCAACTCACACCTCAATGACAAAAAATAGACGATGCTTTATGCACATGTGGTATACTACCCACATGTCTATATATGAGAGCATGAGAGAGAGAGAGAGTAGCATTTTGATGGAAAGAGATGAATTGAAATGCAGAGAGACTAAATGATGAGGAATTGATTATTTTATGCGTATATTATTCATGTTTTATATATTTTTATACGTGTATATATATACACATGCTGGGAGAGAGAGGTGGGATTGATTAGCATTTGGATGGAAAGAGCGAGAGGGAGAGAGAGAGATGAATGAAACTGCAGAGAGATTAAAGGACGAGAGGGGAGCCTCAGACATCGGGACATGGAGTAAAGGCGCCAGACCTAGTTCTGCCGGAGGCCAGCCACCGAGCCTAAGGCTTGGCCCGTGCCTGGCAGGCTCCGGCCCGAACCGGGAGCCTATCGTCTCTCTCACACACCCCCCCACAACACGACCACAGCAAAAAGCTTTACTGCGCCTGTCTACAGCTTTTCCCTCTTTTCCACTTCCTTCTTCCTTCCTTCCTTCGCACACTCTCTCTCCCCCCCTTCTGACTGAAGCTCGAAGCTTCCTGGCTATGGCGGAATGCGAGGTCTCCTGATCCCCCCCGCTGGCCATGGCAACGGCCCTGCTGCCTTGATTAACCCTAGCAGGTAGCCATTTCCCTCGCCATTCTCGAAGCACAACGCATCCCCCCCTCCCTCGATCAGTGCACCCCTTGCCTTTTCCCTTTTTGCTTCCTGTCTAACCCTAACGCTGCTCCATCTCGCCTCTCCTCCTTCCTCTCCTCCCCTCCCTCACGTCCTCCTCCCTCCTTCCTCCCTTCCTCTCTCCCGCTCCCTTTTCCTCCCTCTCCTTCCTCGATTCCTCCGTCGCACCTCTGTCTCTCCTATTCCCCTTCGCTTCCCGCAATGACAGGTTTTCAGCTCCTCGCCGTGCCTTGGAATCTTGTTTCAGCTTAGTTTTTTTTTTTTGCCATGACAGGCGCAGTTTGATCGGTTCTCCGTTGCTCCAATTATGGCGCCAATGATGACCCGACGGCGGACCTTTCGCGATCTCTAGAGCTTTACCACTGGCTCTTCAGCTTAAACTCTCAGATCCAGTCCTCTCGACAGGAAGAGCCATTGCTTTCCCTCAGAAGACTAAGGTTATCCTGAAGCACCTCAAGGCAACTTGGCCAAATAATCAGAATTTGGTCAAGCCTACAGACGTAAATGACAAACTTCGGGGACGTTCCTGGAAGAATTTTTCATTTGCGCGATTATTTGGAGCTGAATCTTTCTTCAGGCAGGCAAGTGAGACCGTTCGAAATGAAGATAATTGAAGACATGATGAAATTTGGAAGACATTGTGATGACCGCAAGCTTAAACGAAATTAGTTCGTTTTTCTAGGGATTGTTACCGTTCCCGTCAGACTATATCAGGCCTCATCTGCAAACATCTGTCTACGTACGACTATGTCTGTTTATCTCCCGATTTTAAGCACGTGCTTTGAATGGTCAGAAGTTTTAGTCCTCAGTGTAACAGCAGAACAACAATCGACTGCAACAGCACCCTCAGGTTACTCGATGCCATTGTTCTCCTTGACTGGTTTTTCCGTTTTCTTCTTTACTCCTAACCCTTGTCCTGTACTTACAAAGATGTTTTTGTCCTTCAGGTGTAAAGGACTCCTACATTAAGCTGTTCATTTTTGCTTTGGCTTCTACATTTTAAAGATATGCACAGTTCAGTTCCCTCATTTTCGCCCTTGGAGTATTTTGATGGAGCCGGAGGAGATTCTTTTGGCAATCATGGAAGGTTTGTGAAAACTGTCACTCGTTTTGCCAGTGTTGAAAAATATTCTGTGCCACCTGTGTGTTGTTGTTGTATGCCTTGAAGGATTATTTTAGGGGTGTCATTCTATCATAAGATAGTTGTTATGAAGCTATGGTATGTAAAGCTAGTAATGACTCATGTTTGGCATGGATTTAATACTACAGCTTCAATCCAGAGGCCCAGAGAGATGTGTTAGCAAGGTCGAGAAGAGACATTGCTGAGCAGTCAGGCTCTGTATCAAGGCAAGGACATGGAATGCATGATTTCTCTCAGCAGGTCAGTCAACAACCACAGTCTGGATCAGCTAATTGGGACTGGAATGTCAACAATGGCAACAATGAGCAGCAGAGGATGGTGTATAGTGGAATGTACGGGGCAGATGAATCTGGTGCAAGGGGCTTCCATATGAGGGCGGATACTTACGGTGCTATGAGCCATTCTGCTAATCCTGGTATGGAAGTGGTCAGATCAGATATAGGGGGCTCTTCAGGGCGATATATGGCTGAGGCTGCTGGCTCTCCAGTTGTCAGAAGTCAGCCTCGCAACCAACTTTCAAATGTACAGGGGTCTGGAGGCCTTGGGACCAACCTTTCAATGGCTAGAACAGAGGTAGGTGGTTCGTCAGGGCGATTTATTGGTGAAGTTCCTGGGTCTTCAGTTGTTAGGACAGAGTCTCGAAACCAGCCTTTTAATGTACAGGGTTCATCTGGTCATGTGCAAAGCAATCAAGGATCATCTGGTCATTTGCAAATCAACCAGTTCAAATTTTCGCATCCAATGTCAATGGGAACTAATATGTTTCTGCATCATCCTAATTTAAATAATGCTGGAGGCTTTGATAACCAGTCGCAAAGTCAAAACAGCAGATTCCACATTCAAAATATGACTGGAGTTCCATACAATGATACAAGTTATGAGATACAGTTACCTTGGAACGGACCAGGACCAGGAACATTTGGACAACCATTAGGAGGACCTCAAAGGCCAGTTGGACCTAATGACCTTCAGTTGCTTCAGCAGCAGTCAATGCAATCACATCAACTTCATGGGTTGCAACGGCAGCTTTTAGCTCAACAGCTTAAACAACAATTAGAACATTACAAACAACAGCAGTTGCATCAAGAGTTCCCCGGTACCTCATATTCAGCTCTTCTGCATGGACCTGACACACCACCTTCTCAGCCTGAACCAACTGGGGGTTTGCCAGGTGGTGAGCTAGAAACTGAAACTGCACCTTTGCTGTCATCAAATACTTCCAGTGCAAGCTTTACAGGTCCAGGTTGGCCCTTGAACGGTGTATCTTATTATCATGGGTTCCCAACTAATGGTGCCATGGGACAAGATCCTAATCTAGCTTTGCAGTTGATATCTTCTAAGGGTCTGCAAGTGGACCATTCTCCTTATGCAGGCAATAGGGATGGAGCTCTACCTGCTGCCTCCTTTCATCAGGAAAAACAGAATGTTGAACCAGAGCAATATAATGGAGGTCCAAATGTGCCACTAGACCAACATATGGGGAAGTCCATGCTTCAGACTCCTTATCCGGGGATTTCACAGTTTCAGATGGATGGTTTTGCATCTGTTCCTGGATCCAGCCATGATGTGGCTGCCAAAGAGCATATCTATCATTCAAGTCCACTTGTTGGTCAGAATTCCCATCATTACGGAGAAGAATTGAGTGGGAGGAGCCAGATGACTAATAGTCCCCAGTACATGAATCCATTGCCTAAGAGTCAGCAAAGTCTGGGTAATGTTCAGCAAGGCCAACAGCGAAACTGGGCTTTCAATGAGCAAAGGCGAGTTGCACCTGTTCCAGCGCCGGAGGCAATGAAATCTCTGCCACAGAATGTGTCAAATTTTGAGGAAAGCCATGGATATCATAGCTTACAGCAAAGCTCAAATAATATTGATAACAGGATGGGTAAAGCTGGTTATGGCCAAGTTTTCCAGCAGCAAGTCAGCTATGAAGCAGGTAGCTCTTTGTTGGAGAATGTTGGAGCTTATAAGCAACAACAAAATTGGAGCACAGGAACCCCTCTTGAGCAACCTACTGAACAGAGCGCTCAACAGGGATTTGCTATGTTGCGTACTTTGCAGGCTCAGCAAACACGCCCAGATTTTAGTGAGAACCTATTCCGAGATGCAAAGCGCAAGGTCCAAGTAACCAGTGCTTCACAGCAGGGAAGCCACTCGCTTAGTAATCCACATCATCCAGTTGATACTTCCAGTAACAAACAAATGGGGTTTACTAATGCACAAAATTTGCAGCGAACTTCTTCCTCAGACATCAGGGAGTCTGCACCAACATGGATGGCAAACTCGTCCCAGCCTAATCCAAAAAGTATCAATGTGCTTTTGGAAATGAGGGCAAGGCGAGAAAGTGGTTGGAAGGAGAGTGACAGGGCCACCAAAATGGGTCATGCACAGCCACCTTCTTTGGAGGCACGTGGACATTCTCAGGGCTCTTGGAAAAGCCATACACCATTGAGTCAATCTCCAGCAGGGACGGATACTGTGGGTCAATCATCAGATAAGGATGGTCATGGCAGCATTTGTAATTATGATTTTCAGCACGGAAATGTTGACTCTGAAGTGTCTTATAGGAGGCAAGTGGCATCCAGAACATCAAACACTGCTTCTACTGGCGAAGAAGTATTTGAGAGACCTTTTATGGGTGGGGAGGCACGTCAACAGATGCAAATTCAAAACACCCAAACTTATGTGGAGAACCATCATACTCTGAATTTTACCAAGGCTTTAGGGGAACAGCCTGTCAAGTTGGCTTCTGATGTGAATAATTTTGCAGAGATATCACATCATCAAAGGGTGGTTGACTCTGAGGTATGTCTAACATTTGTTTAAAAAACCCTGTTTTGATATGATCATGATTGCTTATCCATCTCATTGTACATTGCTCAACCTTCTCCATTTTCATGTCCAGGCTCCCTGTGCTAAGAAGCAGAAGAAACATCCTGAACAAACTGATGGAAATGCGTCAAGCATGTCTTTAGCCCATCTGCGGTGCAATCAGGGTCCATTGTCTCCTCAAAATATTAGGCTTGGGCTGGGGCCTCCTTCCCACACATCTCAAAATGTGCAGCAGGTTCATAAGGTGAGCTGGTACAACTCTTCTCATAGTCAGGGGCCAGATGCAAAACTGCCAAATTCAAGTGCAGTTGGGATGGATCAAATAGCGACAGATTATAACTTTCAACCACAGGTCTATGGTGGTTCTGGCACTGAAGTAAGAGGTGACAGGGCAGATTTAAGTCAGAGAAGTGATGCAGCACCAGCTGTCTATATGAATGCCCAAAGCCCTGCATCATTTTCCATGCCCTCAAATATTTCAGAGGGTCATGTTTCAGCAACCCCTGTCCATGCAACTCCTTTTGAAGCCTCTGAAGGATTGGGTTCCTCTGGCAGGGAGTCCAAGTTTCCATATTCAAAGCCGCCTATGGCCATGCCTCCATATGCTGGTGCTCAGCTAAGAGGGAGCAGGCTTTCTTCTTCATATATTGTGCAAGAGCAACCTGCATATAATGTGCAACAGCAATCTGCACAGCAACAGCCAGAAATGAGTTTCCCATTGAGCCAAGGTTCCCAGCGTCTTGCACACTCTGATGCATTGACTAGTGCTGCAGCTGGAGGCAGACCAATAGATCAAGAAAAGAGATTTGCCAATACTAAGACACAACTTGGAACTGTAGCTAGTGGGAACATAATGATGAAGGTGTCAATGGGTCACCAGACAACTATTGCAGCAACAGGACACAACAGGCCACTTTTAGAGCTGCAAACAATGCAACATGCTGGCACTTCTTCAGGACAAGCAGTAGACAACCAGCAACAGGCTTCAAATAGTTTGCTATCTGGGAATGCTCTTCAGGAAAAGCAGACCTTGGATGCTGCTCCCGGAGCCTCCACAGTTGCCACTGTTGCAGGCATTGGGAAGGGTCAAGACTCTACTCATATGGTTTCCCAAGGAGCAAACACAAATATCCCTTATCCAGGAGTTGGAAGTAGCGAACAGATGTCATCACAAATATCCATTCCACACGGTCTCAGTGCTTCTGGCAGGGTTCCTCCTGTTCCACAGCACTTTTTGGGTAACAATGTTGCTCGGTTTGTATCATATGGTGGTCAAATATGTCGACCTCCTGTTGTTGTGGAGAAGCCAATATTGAGAGAGGGAGAGTCCAGATATGTAGGTAGGGATGGTAACCCCATGCTCGATCAGATCTCTCAGCATCATTTCACACCTCCAAAACGAACTTTTCATGGTCCAGTCTCTGTTCATCCAAAGAAAAGGAAAAAGCCACTTCCTCTTCTGATTCCCTGGCATGTTGCTGCATCACAACCACGAGGCCAGCTTCCATCAACCAGGTTTACAGCAAGCGATTCTTATCTTTGTGTGTGTTGCATGCATGCTCTTTCTCTCTGGCTGTTTTAATGTGCCTGACGATTCATGCCATGCACTTAATTTTTAATTTACAATGGATGTATTTGTTACAATGCAGTGAGGCTGAGCTGAACTGGGCCAATGCCACAAACCGCATTCGAGAAAAGGTAGTCTGTGTATTTACATGGTCTCTCTCTCTCTGTGTTTTTTTTTCCCTTTTTCAAGTCTTGAACAGCAAAAGCTGATGTGCTTCTTGTATTTATTTGTCAAGGATGATGGGGAGAATCGTGATGAAAGCATTTCCAGTGTTTCCCGAGCAAAGAGAAGACTGAGATTAACCACACAATTAATGCAACAACTTATCCCTCCACTTCCAAGTGCATTAATGCATGGGAACACAATTGTTGATAATGAGTGTGCAACATATTCTGTTGCAAAACTTGCATTAGGAGAAGCTTGTAGGATGGTGGCAGGTACTGAGAAAGAGGCAGGACCTGCTCTGGACAGCACGGAGAGCAAAAACATGTATGTATTAATTTGAGTCTTGTATTAAATCTCTGTGTTAATTGAGACATTGATGTGGAAACTAAATTCTGTCAGATAAGTTCATTGATGTTCTTTTGAAAATCAGGGTTGCACCCCAGACCAGAACAGGGCCATGGGGTATGGCAAAGCAAGCTGCCATGTCGAAGTTTGTGGAGAAGTTTGCAGAAAATATCAAGCGTTTGGACAGTGAGCTTGGAAGGTAGAGCATATAGATGATAAAACTGTTTTTGACTTTTTGCATTGTTAAATTGTTTCTTAGCATTAGCCATCTCAGGAAATTTTGTCCTTGTGTATGTTCAAAGATGGATGGTGTTGATTAGTCCTCAAATAATGTTAGTTCATGATATAATGGCTTGAAGCTACTTTTGTGATAACCATATAGCACCCACTTCTTTCCTGAAATGTTGGAGCAGCAGCTCTCCAGTGGTAGTGTTTTAGTTCATCAAGGTTGCAGTCTTTTCAACTGCAGGTAGCTAACAGCCAGCCAAAAAAGGCAGCCAAATACCTCATGGGGTAGTTGCCTAGGCTGTGCAATGTGGTGTTACCATTGTAACACCAAACTAAATGACATTGGACCACAGAGGCTGCACATGAGTAGTACCCCCCAGTCTCAGCACTATGGACTGCCTAACTGAAGAATGAGCTTTGTGACACAGGGGAAATGCACTAGAGCTGAGAATTAAGGCTTTCTTCCCATGTTGGGAGTATATACATCCATGGCATGCAGTGAAAGACAAGGAGAGGAACTAAGAATGCGCGAAGCTCTCACATGGGTCCAAGAGGAGTATGGTAGAATTTGTCTGAAACTTAATGGATAACAAGTGTGTGCTTTTGTGTAGAAAAGTTGCTATATAGTCTGAGTCATGAATAGCCTGCGATACAAGTTTCTCCTACGTGTAAAAGAAAGTTGTGCACACTTACATCCCATTGTCCTCATAAAGAGAGTGGAAATGAACCATGACCCTAGGCCCTTACTTGGTTGTGTTTTTGTGTTTGTGACTGTGTTGCAATTTTGTGGTATGATGTCCATTTCGCTGTAATTTTATGTGCAATAGTCGTGGCAAGCGCATCTACTGTAGAAGTTGTACGGGGTGCGCTGGAGTATCAAAATACTTTCAAACACATCCTCTCTTGGAGGTGTTGGATGCACATACATTCAAGCAATGGAAATGATTGAACCATTTGTCTTAGGTTATGGAGTTCTATATTAGATCGAGCTTCCATTGCTTCAACTTTTATTGGAGTAGCTACTCATTAGGAGAAGGAAGAAAACACACGAGCTTGAGATGAAGTTTCAAGGATACAAAAGAGATTCAAGTCATATTGCAAGCATGAGAACCGAATAACATTGACAAGTGGTTGTTGAAGGCAAATGGTTGAAGAAAGCTCAAGAGTTAATTTAAGCTCAACAAGCTTCCTAAGGTCTCAAATGAATTCTTCATCAGGCTACCTAACTTTTAGTATTCTTGTTTCATTTCATTGAGGTTCATGGATTTGAGAGCCATATTATGAATAATTTCTTGAATTGGTTTTTCTCAAGTCATTAGATTATAAAAGGATGGATAAAAGAGTCACATTTTTTATTAGGCCCTTTAGGAGGTGGAAAGATGTAATATTAATTGTTTCTCATGACTTGTCATAAATAGGCTAAGCTCAACATGATGTCATGCGTACCTACTAGCACTTGCACCACAAAAACATATGTATCGTCGAGTCAAAAGGTCATTCCAAAGTGTAGGACTAACAAATGAGCATACATTGCACTCCTAGCCCATAGTATATAGGCATTGCAAATTACCAATAGTCCGAGGAGCATTTAGCAAGATGAGATGCTAATGTGGTGGTTGGGTCTCAAGTTTGATGTACCACATGCATGTTTAATCGTAGGTCAAACTTGATATTAGGTTGACGGATGCTATTTCTTTTTGCAAAAATGCTATTTTTGTTAACATGTAAAATTCAAGGCTTCAATTACCACAAAATTGTAATGGATTTTGGCCTAATTTGACTCCACAAAATCAGCCCCAAAAAGATTTATTTTATTAAAAAGGCATTTATTTGGGACAATAGGACAAATGCCCAAAGATGCCCTACAAAAGGATATGTTGGTGGGCAACCATCCTTATCCATGATCATTATCACCTTTTGCTATCAGTCATACCTAGCTAGCCATGCCCTCATGAGTTGTTGCTTGTTGCTAGTAGCTATTGCCTTGCTATTAGAGCTTGGAGGTGCTGCCTAGTTTGTTAGTAGGATTGTCAGCTCATGTGTGAGTGTGCATTCCTGTTAGGGCTGGGCACATTGTCCATATTTTAGGCATTGTTATTGTGATTTATTTGTGGCATTTTATGCTAGTCAGCCAGCATTTAATGCTGGCTGTTAAATGCTGGCTGACCGGTTTCTATTTTAGACCTATTTCATGTCTATTTATAGTGGGCCATCATTCACCAGGTAGACTTCCTATTGGAGAGAGGAGCTGGTGCCAGTGCCCATGCAGCCAAGGATTCACAGCTGTACGTGACTGTTTCGTGTTTGGTATATGGATTCCATCTCCCAAGCACATGTTTGAGTTCTCTTTGTTTGCAGTGTTCTTCTTTTCTCTTTGTTAGTTTATTTCAGCATGTGTATATGCTTCCATTGCTGTATCCACTTCTAATAGGGTATTAGATTGTAGAATCTAGGTTCTTGCTTCTGGTTTTCTCTGCAGATTATAGGTCTTTCTTCCGTGATTAGGCGACGTGTTGTTGATTGTTTTCAGCCTTGTGTGTGGCCAATTGCTGCATGTGTTTTCAGCCCAGCTCCTTGCATTTTCAGCTAGTGCCAGTGTCTCACCTTGTCATTGTCAGTTTTCTGCATTAATTGCTCAAACAGTCTGCATTTTTGGTTTTCTGATTGTAACCATGGTTGGAGAAGTGTTTTTATAGGCCATTTTTGCTGTTTTTGGCAGTTTTCTAATGAGTTTCATCATTTTACAGCAATTGCCCTTCATTTTTGATCAGATTTTTAGTTCCATTGTATGTGAACACTCATTTTGTGAAGTCTTTGTTGTTGGTTTGGTTGTACTCTCTCTTTGTATACCTTCTATTCTCTACCTTCTCTCCTTATCCTCTCCATATGGCTCCTTTGTGCACTTCTATAGAAGATAAGTTACAAGGACTTGACTATCTAACATGGAGTGCTGTTATGAAAGCTTGGTTTGTGCAGAAGCGGTTATGGTACATTGTTTGTGGAGCTATTCTCTATCCTCAGTGTCCTTTTTTACTTCCTGAAGATGTTGATGATGACAACCATGAGGAAACTGTGCTTACATGGGATACGGATAATGCCCATGCCTATTCTGCTCTTCTTCGATGTATCCTACAAGACATCTCCTGAAGTATGGTTGAAGATTTAGATGTTGTACGGGGCAACTCCCACCATGTGTGCAATGACTCTTTATGGCTAGTTTCGGTAGATGAAGTTTGAGCCCAAGGACACCATTTAGTTATTTTTGCTCTGTGTTACACAGGTATAGGATCAGCTTCGACACATGCAGTCTTTCCTTCCAAAGACATATCTTGTGGGAATGGTACTCTACAAGCTTCTTCGGGAGTTTGATGGAGTGGTGAATGCTTTGAGGGCTCAAACATCATCTACACCTATGAGCTTTACACATATGTCCTCGATGCTACTTGAGCACGAGGCATCTTTGTGTTTATAAGGTAGACTTCTGTCTAATTATTATGGAGGATCAGGTGAGGCTTCTGCAACTTTAGAGAGGGGGGACAAGAAGAAGTCGAAGGTCCAATGTTATAATTGTGGTAAAAAGGGACACTTGCAAAAGGAATGCAAGGAGTTAGCAGCCTCATGGAAGAAGAAGGAGAAGTGGAATGCGGACTTCTTTGACGAATCATCCTCTTCCTTAGACTCTACTCCGATCCTCTAGGCAAGGAGACATCCAAGGCGCAGAAGGGATCTATTTCTTTAGATCGAGGGAAGGGCTTGGTGGCCCCTTCCTTGCCGCTTTCTAGTTTAGGTGATGCGATCATCCCTCACAACTCTCCAGTGCCAGAGAGGGAGTGTGAGAGGGTACTGAGATGGGGCAGCTGAGCCTCATTTATATAGTATACAAGTGCATAGGTTCTAGAGAGGGACGTCCCTGATGCTTCAATTGAAGTTTGGTAGGTTCAAATCCTAGAGCTGGGATTGACATCTAGGTTTATGATGAGCTGGTTATTTGATAGAGAGTGGGCTTGACTCCTAGTCTTGTATTCACATGAAGGGACACTTTGGTGGTTTGGCCAAAGGGGGAGAATCCATAGTCACGTATGTTGAGAGGCATTTTTGATAGGATGGTCTTGTATGCTAGTGTGAGACATTGATGAGGGACACAGAGACATGCTATGGTTCTTCTCTATTTTTAGGAGTTGGTATGATTGACATCAACATTAGGTTCTCTCCAAGGCACCTTGGTAGTGGCTTGATCACCCATTGCTTGGGTATCCATGGTTCTACTTTGGTGGTCTTATGTTGTATGAACTTTGGTGAGTTATTATCATTGTATCATTGTATTAGGTCACCCATCATTTCAGAGAGGGTGTTAGTAGGATTGTTAGCTCATGTGCGAGTCAGTGCATGCCTGTTAAAGCTGGGCACATTGTCCTTATTTAAGGCATTATTGTTGTGATTTATTTGTGGCATTTTAGGCATTTTATGCTAGTCGGCCAACATTAAAATGGTGGCTGGCCAGTTGCTATCTTAGGCCTATTTCATGCCTATTTATAGTGGGCCTCCTCCTCCTCCTCATCATTCACTAGATGGACTTCTTGTTGGAGAGAGAAGTCGGTGCTAGTGCCCATGCAGCCAGGGACTCACTGTTTTTTGCGATTGTCTTGTGTTTGGTATATGGATTCCATTTTCCGAGCTCGTATTTGAGTTCTCTTCTTTTACAATGTTCTTCTTTGTTTATCTTGTGTTCAACAGTCTATTTCAGCATACATATACGCTTCCATTGTTGCATCCACTTTTGACATAATCGTGTCATCATTTGCTCGAGACTGTTGCAGCCTGCATTTTCAGATATGCAGCTTGCGTTTTGCTGTGGATGAACTGCTGGTGTCATCATTTTTGCCATCATTTGTTGCATATCAAGCAACAAACCTTACTTTTTTGTTGCTTGAAGGCTCCATCAATATCTTGTTACCAAAAATTGCATTTCGCTCCTTCCTTTGTTGTAGAGATTAAGCCCCTTGTATGATCTTTCATCTCAATGCACTATCATTTTCATTGAGCACTCATTAAATTGTGTTTAGCATGTATTGTACAATTACTTTCCTTTGTGTTTTCCTAGCATTTCATTACCATTTCCAGCCATTTTTTATACAACATAATAGCTCTTATACAATGTCCTTGTGATTATACGAGGGCCTTCTTAGAGATAAGATCACATAATCTCTAATATAATGCTCTAGAGGATGACTTGTTTTCTTTGGACTCTTATCTTAAATATTATTGGAAGATTTTAACTTCAAGTGGTTGAAATGATTTGACAGGCATGACTTTCCAATGTTGCCTCAACATAATTGTGGCTCAGCTTGCTACTCTTTATCATGAGGATTTTACTCATGTTGAGGGTACGTGAGCTTGATGTGTTAGAGGCTTTGCTTCTTGTCAAAGCTTTCTTGTATCTTTTGGAAATGGAAATGGTGCTTTGTTTTGTTTGTTGCATGCATCCTTATTATAATAGCAACACACACATGTTTTGAACTTAGATCAGGTGGTTGCTTGATTTTTGGCTACTATCAATTTGGAGGGTAATGAAGGTAATGAAAGTGTGAATGATTTGTCGTTTCTTTAGAAAGACGACAGCAAAGACAAACAAGAGAGGGGCAAGGAAAAAAAATGCAAAGGACTCCAATTCTAGCAACGATGAGGAACTCAACACATCAATAAAGAGCACTCGAGCTAGGTTAGATGAGATTCCAATCAACGATGAAAGAAATATCATCATGAGCATAACCCATTTCATAGAAACTTACATACTTGATACCATGTTAGGAGAGCAATAAACAACAATCGAATAATGAAAGATATAACTTATGGATTGTACATGGGGAAAAAAATTACTATAAGAATCGAGAGTACATTGGTTGAGTGCAAGTGCTAGTTGACACACTCCACAAGCTTCCTCTCTCTAAGACTTTGCTAATATTAGACATCAATGTGGCCACACCCCCTTCTTTTATGGACAAAAAGGTGGGACAACCTATGAGAAGTTGGTCAGCCAAGACTCAAGAAAAACTTCCTATGAATTAAGGTTTAGGTGCGTATGAACTTGTGAAATGACCAACTCAACACATAGCTTGGAAAGAAGGTACATGGGAAAAAAGGTCTCCCAAGAAGGAGAATGTTATAAAGTAATTGTGCATCCACTCCTTTGCCTACATAACTTGGAATAAGCTAGACAAAAAAAAAGATATCCAAGAAATGTAAAGGAGAAGAAGTCTCTCTTTGCTTGTAAGGTAACTGTGCCATCCACTTCTTTGCCTACATAGCTTGGAAGAAGGCAGACAATAATTTTTTTTTCCCAAAACCTTGAAGGTGAAGAAGTGTCTCTTTGCTTATAAGGTAAATGCACCATCTACTTCTTTGCCTCTATTCTAAAGCCATCCCATCCATTTGGCTCGAAGACAAGTCCTATTCCACTTTTGGCCCATGGAATTGGTGGTGTTGAAAATAATTTACATGATTTACATTGAATGATGCATATCTTGACTCAAGGAAGCCTTTGTGGTTTGTATGCATGCCTTGAGAATAGGTGTTGGCATGGTTCTCTTGGAGGATGACCATGCAATGGCACAAGAGCAAGAAGCTTACTTTGGACATGGAGAATATTATAATTAAAATCAGAAGTTTCTTGCGGTTGTGAATCTGCTCAAGACAGTAGAGGTACTTTTTTTGGGGCATGTTTAGGTTGAAGGCTGATCATGAGAGGCTTCATTACCTTTTACCCAATGTCGAGAGTTTTTTTTCCCCTTGACACATAGGTGGTGGTCTTAGGCTTTGGGTTTGTGCTTGCAAGGAAACTTGGTGGCTGTATGTGTGGCATCTCTTCAATCTACTGTAGGTTTCTTTTCTTGAAGCATTTGTGTCTAGATTAATTGTGAATTATAGTTTTCAAGAATGCCTGAAAACAGGAGGGATTTCACATCTCAAATGTTTTGTCACATACTGAATCTGTTCCACCTCATAGACAGACTGTGTTCCACTCCCTGTTATGTCAGTCCAACGAAACCCATGCAAAATAAAGCTGATTTAATCATCAAAGGTGACAAATTCCAGTGCTGATGTGGCAGGTCTCCCATCTTTGAATACAACCACATTTCTATTAGGTATTGAATCTACCCCACCTTTAGACAAAACTCATGTTGGCCTATTATGTCACTCCAATGAGAGCCATGTAACCTAAAGTTGATTTAAACATCAAAGTTGGCAAATTCCAGTGCTGATGTGGCAGGTCCCCCATTTTGAATACAACCATTTTCTCTTCTTATTTATGACTTCCATATTTCTTTTCATTGCAGTGAAGGCAGCTCTTTTGAAGAAATTTATACTGGTCAACTATGAACAGGATGTTTACCATTATGTCTGCAAATGTGCAGATCACCGGTTGGAAGACATTAGGTCTTCTAGAGCATCCTTGCATTCCTGATAGCTCTGGGAAGCTGTTTTAATGATTTTGTACACAAAGAGTATGTACTTGGTTAGAAAGCTGTGTTTTTGTAATGGTAGACATATCAATAAGAAATGTGTGCTTATCCCTCGACGATTGGGTTAAATGGTTTGTTCAAGAAGCATTTCCTTGTAGAATCGTGTAGGTTGGCATTTTTTCTGATCAATTCGTAAAGGATGTGAGTCTAGATTCAAGAAGTCAAGAAGGAAGTTCACAAGGCTTAAGTCTCAACAAAAGCATATCGAGCAAGCAGACAAGACTCATGGTCTTCTTTCATTCAAATGTTTTACCTCAGATTTAAAAGGAGCAACTGAAAATTTCCGGACAGAAGGGATCCAAGTCAGCACCCAAGAGTTTAGGGCCCTTCAAGAAGGTCATTGACAAGCCAAGTTTGGCTTGCTTGTTAGCATATGTTCAGAGTATTGTGATCTACAACAAATTGTTCCCCCAGATGAGGCAGAGTCTGAGTTAGTGGATGGTTTCTACTCTCAGTCTGTGATGGAGCCAGGCGAGTTTTGCTTGCAGTATTTCAGACTGGCCAGTAGAGGAGAGTTCTCCAGCATTAACGAATTTGAAATGATATCTGGTCAACCAGGCGATGTGGACATAAGAAAAAGATTTAGCTAAGCATGCTGGAGATCTTATTTACCTTTACAAAGAGGATGCAATATACTGATGTGGCAGTCTTAGTTGGACTTCCGATGTGGCAGGTTGGATTTACAAGTTGGACTGTACAGCAAATTCCTGCTATAAAGAGACACTTTCAAGTCATTCAATTCAGATTGCATCCTGGCTGTTGTACCCCCATCTCCATGATGGTACTCAGCCTTTTTGCACTCTCAAATCTGATCGACAGTCTCAGATCTACTGCTGTTTGCACGGTCCTGCTCTTCTGTGTTGTAACTCCCTCTATTTACCATTCCTTGGATACAGAGGTGTTCCTAGGACCACCTTGTTCTTGAGCATCTTAATTTTCTCTTTGCTTGAGTTTGATATGCTGTTTTCTCTTAGATTTGGTTGCACTGCTGAAAGTCAAGGTGAACCTTTGCTAGGTTAGGAGTTGACATGAGCCGTGTTCAGAGTTCACCAGGATTGCAATCCGCATAGAGGACAGGAGTTGAACCTTATAACACTCTAGTTTGAGTGGGGATCTGTGAGTCAGTTTTAGGACACTTGCACTAATCTAGGTAAATGGGGGTTGGTAGCAAGACTAGGTACACAATTCTGGGCAAGTGTGTTTGTTGGAAAATGAAGAGAAAATGCTCAGATTTTTAGAATCGCAGTGAGGGCTTCCCTGATAAAATGTGTGGCGGTATGGTGTTTTTTCTGAAATATATAAGGCAAGCCTGCCCATGTATCAGGAGCTAGATAAGAATTGATCCTTCCTTGGGAAAAACCAAAGTGGAGAGAACATCTTTTTAAAGTCATCGGTAAGCTATTGTCCACTACAATTTGACTGGCCCCATTTCGTGCTAGATATGACTATGTTACATGTGGAAGCCTGAAAGAAAATCATGGTGTCCCTAGTGTTCAACAAACTTTGGGTAACACAGTTGAGTGTAATGTAAGATGAGCATTAGAGTTTTAGGCTAAAAAACACTGCTCTAAACGTTAAACTGCATAAGGGCCCTTCCCTCCAGAGGGAATATTTGCTCCTTTTGATAGTTAGAGTGAGGCTTACAATCTCAGAGACTGCCTGCCTAAAATAACCTTGCCTAGATGGAGTGCATAGCTGAGCATTGTCCACAAGTTTGACCTTCAAGAGCGAGGTTTACTATTTAGATGAAAGTCCATAGCTGAACCTTGTCTTAACTTTTGACTTTCAAGTTCAAACTTGCTCACAGTCCAACTTGGAAGCTTAGGCTTGCACCCTAAGCAAAGCAAACCTTGCATTTATGTGCACACATAGAAGCACCTGAGTGTTCTGTCAAGCTTGAGAGCAGCCCAAACACAGTGTGCATGTTCACACACACACACACACACGCACACACACACACACGAAAACAGACCACCTAAACTAGGTAAGGTGAAGGCCACATAGAGGCACATTGTTTTCTTCTTATAAGGCCGCCCACAAGAGATGCACTTTAGCTCAACAAATTCTGGCCTTTTACTTTGTGCAACATGTGTTCTTCTTTAGAACTTGTATTGCCATGTGTTCTTGTGTGGCTAGGTCAAAACAACGTTGTTTCAACCTCCCAATACTTTGGAACTGTCTGTGGCAATCTAGCATGCATTTTTGTTCTCAAAGTAGCCCCAAGAATTGCACTTTGGAAATGTCTTTCATCCACAATCTAAAGGTGCATTGTTGTTTTTGCTTTCTTGGGACTTGGATCTGGTGAATTATTCATTTTCTACTCCTATCTTTTGGTTCTCTTGAGATTGGAAAGTTCCTTGCCTAGGTTTCTAGGCATCAACTCTTCACCACTCATTCTACTCAATCTCGTAGAGGTTGAGAAGTTGGATGGTTCCAACTATTCCGTCTCTAAGATGAAGGCCGAGATCTCATCCTTGGCTTTTGGGAATCGGTCACCCAGCCTATTATGTAGCTGTGCATGTTTGTAGAGCTGATGGAGTCCCTTTGAAATATGTTACTATGGGGTTGAATCAATGCTTGCTGTGTATGTTTGTAGAGATGGAGTCCCTTTGAAAACATTTCTATGGGATTGAATACAATGCTTGAGCTAGGTTGTCCTCCCTTTTTTTCGGGAATCATATCAATTAGTGATGCTATTTTATGTTTGTGAAGCAAATTATTACTTCACACCTCTCATAAGATGTGGGCACAGTTTGCTAGCCTCTTTGAGGTTCACACCTTCTCAGGCTGTGTCACAGTGGGGTCTTCGCTTAAGAGTTTCTCTTGCAGGTTCCTTGGCTATGAAAACAAGATAAGAGTGACTTCGGAGTGAAGTAAGGTCATTTTGGGGGCACATTCAAGTGGAAGACAATTGAGTTTGGTGGGGTGAGCCTTTGCCACAAGAGAGATGCTTTGATGCAACAAATTCTGGCTTTTTACTTTGTGCAACATGTGTTCTTTTCACCAGAAAAACTTGAGAGCTGTCCATGGCAAAGTACCATGCATTTGTATTCTCAAAGCAGCCCCAAGAATTGCACTTTGGAAATGTTTTTCATCCATGATCTGAAGGTGTGTTGTTTTTGCTTTACGTGGATCTTGTGAATGGTTCATTTTCTACTTCTACATTTTGGTCCTATTGAAATTGGAGAGTTCCTTGCCAAGATGTTTAGGCATCAATTGTTTGCTCCTTGTTCTACTCCATCTCTTGGAGTCTGGAAGTTGGATGGTTCTAACTGAATCTTCTTTAAGATGAAGCCTGAGCTCATCCTTGACTTGTGTAATTTGGTCACCTAGCCTATTACATATTTGTGTATGTTTCTAGAGAAGACGGGACTCGAGAGTCCCTTTGAATTACATTACTATGGGATTGATTCAGTGCTTGAGCTAAGTCCTTATTTTTTGGAATCATATTGATCATTGATGTTATCTTAAGTTTGTCAAGCAACTTAATTACTTCACACATCTCGTAAAATATGGGCACAATTTGCTGCCCTTTTTGAGATTCACACCTCACACAGTCACATAGGAGGGTTGGCTTAAGAGCATCTGTTGTAGAGTCCTTGACCATGAAGGACCCATATCAACAAGATAAGAGTGGATTTGGAGTGACGTGAGGTCACTTTGGGATCACATTCAAGTGCAAGATAACTGAATCTGGTGAGTTGAGCATCAATGCCTTTGTCTTGAGGTTATCTACTAGTTGCAATGTCAAGAAATGGAAGAAGGGTTGAAAGGAGGAAATGACAAGAACAATACTTGGAACTGCTCTTTGCCATTGGTGTCATGAATTAGTAGCTTCTAGAAGACTAGAGGTACATTATTTGAGGTGGAGTTATCCATCTAGCCTAGGGTGTTCAAATGCGAGGGGTTCATGTATGAGAGTAGTGCAAAGCAGTACCACCTTGTAGCTAAGGATGTTTAAAAGTGTGGGTGAACAGCTCATCTCCCTTTGTATTCCTCACCTAAGAGAACAATGAAGTTTCTTTTGTTCTTTTATTGAAGTAGGTGAAGATACCAAACTCTGAACTTCGACAAGCTTAAGGTTTGTGATTTTGTGTTTAATATCGTTGTCTTTTGGCCCCACAAATGCTTAGGAGGTCCACGTATTGGAGGCTATAATATCCAACCCCATCTAACATCTCCTCTATTTAACCAAACTTTTGGCCTGCTAACGCTTAGGAGATCTAGACATTGGGCCCTATTATACAACCGCCTATCTAACATCTATGTGTCTAACCCATCTCTTGTTGCCCATAATCCATTGTGATTTCCAATTTCCCTCTCATTTCTAACTTCTCATGCCATTGTAATTAGCAATATAGTGCACCAGTGATGTTGCAACATTTTCCTCAACAACACTGGAAGACTGAAAAATTCAGGTTGGAACCTTGTTCTTGAAAGTTTCAAGACCAGGGATACGTAAGTGGCCAAAGTTTTGGGCATTGAAATTGCTCTAGGCTACTGTTTTAATGGTGAATGAGTGGGGCTCAAAGATTTGGCAGACTTATATCTGTGTTTGAAGATTGGCCTACCTTCTAACCTATGCAAGAGTGTTTGGCTATTTAAATTGGGGTTATGTAAAACGGCAATTGGGAAGAGTTGAAACATGGGAATTGCACTAAAATTCACCAAAGCACATATTTTGGGTTTGAAACTTTATGAATTTCCAAAATAGACCATTTGATGTATTGGTTTATTGGTTTATCTCAAAAGTGACATCAAATGTGTGATAAGCTATCAGTTCAAAACCTGCTTTAAAAAGAAAAAAATGCCATGAAATAGCTGTTCCACTATGAGTGTTGGGCCTGATACAGGTTGTGCATTCAAAACAGCCTTACATGAGTTCTCACTGTTGGTAATTGCTTGGCTAAAGACAATTTAACAAATTAGTTTTAGCAGCAATCACTTTCAATTATTAGATATATATAATATGATTTACTATAAGTTGGGCCTCGAGTACATCCATCTAAAGTTGTTTTTGACCTATGTCTTCTAAGTCTTTATCATTCCAAGTTCTTACATATTGTAAATAAAGTGTTGTAGCTAAAAGTTCTTCGTTCTTCATAATAATACATTCCTAACCCCTTGATGATGGGGTGCTCCCGTTCCAATTTCACCCCTTCTAAAAGTTGCATTTCCACTCCCTTTCTGTTCCTGTTCCTGTAAGACAACCACCAGCAAGCAGCAATTTCTGTGTTCGTTCTGAGATTTCTAGACCCAGAATGGCTGTATTTAAGCAGTCACCTTGCAGTAACCAGTTACAGTCCTAGTCAAGACTGCAGTTGCGCAAAATTTGCATTTTCAGTCGTCAGTTCCAGAATGACTAGCTCAACAAACCCTCATATCAGACGTGCTGCTGCAATTTAGTCCAAGTGCAGTAGCCAGGAAGTTTTCTCTCAGCTTGCCTCTCCAGATTAGATGTTTCCTGTTGCTTTCAGCCCTCAAGACAGCAGCTTGGTGTTCTCTCCCAATCACTCTTCTCTATATCAGGCTGAAGAGTCTTATGTTTTCAATCCAGTCCAGTCTGTCCACAGTCAAGGTGGAGTTGACTTTGTAGGAGATTTGCTGGTTCCTGCAAAAAACTCATTGGATGGAAAATTGTCTTATAGGCAAAAGGGCTTCTAAGAGGCTACTTAGAACTTCTTAGTAGTGACACCCTAGTGCTCAACTTTCGTGGAGATTGAGCAAATCTCTGAAGAGGCACCATGGATGAGGGTCTTCTAGGAGGCATCAATACAGGTTCTTCTCGAAGTTAGCCAATAGATTCCTCAGTAAGTTTAATTTTTTAATTTGGAGTCTAGCATCAATTTCTCCTTTTATATGTACTCTTAACCATTATGCTTTTTAGGAAGCCTCTTGCATGGTTTATATTCAGCAGTTAGGCTTCCGATTTAGGAAGGTGAAGGTTTCTGGTCCTTAACTGCACATTTTAGTGGGGATGTGCTAATGTCTGCGGCAATGCATCCTGCATTGCTAATGTAGGGATCCTCTTCTTTCCAGATTTTGAGTCTGCAGCAGCAGTTCAGCAATGTATCCTGCAGTGCTTGTGTGGGATTCTCTTCTTTCCAGATTGATCTGATTGGGGGTTATGTTGACTCTACTTTTTCAGCTGTTTGGTTTGTTCCTTTTAAGTTAGACTGTAGACATAGGCTGTCAGAGTATTCCAACATTCCTTTAGATTCTGGTGAATTGCAGCATGGGATTGGAAGCAGTCAGTAGGGTACACAAAGTTCAATGTTAGTTTCTTAAAATAAATATACGGTTGGCCACATCATTAGTACCCACTGTTAAATTGTTAAAACGATTGTCAAGAGCAATCCTTCATGTCCAAGACTTTGGCCCAGTATTTACACTTGGTCTAGGAACTATTTTGACAAGGTTCTGGCATACTTTGTCATCGAAAATCCTCTGTTGTTTGGTGATGCTAAAGAGTCATACTGCTTAGACTAATACTGCCATGTCACTGGGGCATCCACCAACAACACAGGCCTAATGTATAATACAGCCAGCTCATTCTGTCTTGTGCAGAAGTGGATGCATCCTTATGAACATCAATAAGCAGATTAGTCATACATGAGTACATTTATGCTCATGATTCCTTGAGAAGTTTTCCTGAAGTCTTGCAAACTCTTCGTCTGCAGTATTTGAATGCTACCCTGTAACATCCCAATACTGATCTGTGTGGTAGCTGGTTGTTGAGCTACCAAATTGCTGTTATGTGGAGTCCATGTTTTGTGAGCCTTCCTGATGTTTTGTATGTTACAGCCATCCCATGACAGCAGGCTCTTTCATAGGTCACCTCAGTGGTGCATCAGATTAGGATTGCATTGCATTCTATTGCTGAATTGCATCATGGGTTGTTGGTTGGTTGCATATTTTGGGTCTTTATTGCTTGTTTTCATTGTTCCACTGAAAGAGGGGGCACATAGCCTCCAAGGACGTGAACAATTTGAGGACAGATCCACTTCAGCATACATATTATTGGAGCACCAACATCAACTTTCCATTGAGACCTTTTTTCACTACCAGTGGGGGCCCCTGAATTTGGGATCCAATGCAACGTTGACTCTCTTCAACTTTGCAGGCTTTCCAGTTCCGAGTTCTCTATCTGGCTTGCTGCTATTTGTAAGTATGGATGAGATTAAATAATTAATAAATTGGAAATGTTGGTGTAGGTCTGCTCAAAATGTTCTCACTGTAATGCCACCTTTCTTTTATAAACAAGCAGGTGTCTCTCTTGTTTACTTCACTTTACTATGATGATTCAGTTTCCTGTCTTGATTATGAATTGTTTTTTGGTTTCGACTTCTTTCTGAATTGCTTTTTATTCTCACAGATTGGATTGTTCATTGTCTGCCTCGGAGCTGAAAGCGGAGACACAGGAGTTGGAAAAACTGTCTATTGTAAATAGATTGGCGAAGCACCATGGGACAGGTTTTTCCTTGGATCCTTCTGAAGACTTATTTGTAGAAAACATATCAGACCTTGGTCCTGGAATTCGGAGGCCGCCGCCTCAAAAGTATGTCACTGCAGTGCCAATTCCAAGGACTTTACCAGAAGGTGTAAGATGCCTTCCTTTATAGAAGAACGTTTTGTGCTTTTCCTGAGGAGGTTGTTTACCACCTTACTGTCAGATTGGGGTGGTCTGCTGTCTAATGCTGCAAAGGTCATGGCTGTTCCGCCCAAGCAAGTCACAGCAAGTCCCTCAGTCACCAATCGTGTTAAACTAAGTTTTTAAAGGGGACCGACATGACTTGCAAAGAGAGGAGTCCACTCATTCCTTGATTCTGATACACTTGTGTCCTGAAGGATCACACAGGGAGGATGAAATCCTTTCTGCACCAGTAATTTATGATTCCCGAGTCCACTCATTATGGATGCTCAGCATGATGCTTAGATCCGATACCTGTTCTTCATGTGTATGTATCATGGGTCACCGAGCTGTTCATTTTTGTAGTGTTTCATGGGCAAATTCTAAAATTGTAAAACCCTAAACATCACAGAAGGGTTCTACAGCTGATTGTTAACAGATGAGTAAATTTCAATGTATGATATTTTATGCTATCAAAAGAGCCGAGAGGATCATTTTCACCAAGGCGGATCATCAATGCTAGAACTGTACCATCTTGCAGTTCTTGGAATTGTTTGCTTCGATGCCTTGTTTCTCAACCATCTGCCTCCTTTGTCTCAGCGAGTTTAAAAAAACTCCATTTCAGTAATTATATTCAAGGATCACAGATTATTGGGATCATGAAAGCTAAATATGTCGCTAGCAAAAGATGCAATGGAACAAGTGATACTGATCAATAATGACTCGGTTGTATGTTTCGCTTCATAGCCATCTCTCATGCAATATTGTGAATTTAAGTGCCAGTCATTTTGATAAGTAAAACGCGATATGAATGCAGTGTGCTGCTGTTATTGGTTAATGTCCTCACAGCCATGCCCTTCGACAAAAGATTTTGAGGCCATCTGCAAGTGAAGCTCTGATTATTATGTTCATTCTTGTTTTGTTCTGATTGCACCGGCTTTTTCTGCGCCAACAAGCCGTTTTGTTGGTCGGCTTTTTGTAAGAAATCGGTTGGGTGTTCTCTTTTTGTTCTGGTAACGCCGCATTGCAAGGATTGTTGCGCAGAACTGCAAGGCTAGTTTTTGTGATGATGTCTCTGCAGCGTTTACGTAGAGTCTCATGAAGGTATTGTACTCTGCAAGAAAAGCTGCAAAGGTTCTCTGCAAAAAATCTGCAACGTAGTAGCGGATCGACGTGGGAAATGGGTTCTTATTAAAAGGGTTGTAAATCCGGAAAATCAATCAAAGTATTCGTGCGTCAGTAATCGAAAATTTGCGTATTTGTATGATATGCCTGTCAAGCTTGGGGCATTGCAGTACACTTATATATTTGTCTTGAAAGTAGGCATTATTTTCTGTACAAACAAAACGAATGAAAGGAGGTTTGCATTTGAGAAACTTCGTACTTGGCACTACACTTCTTTACTAGCCTATCAATATCATACACAATACAACGTACGTTCAATGAAGTGACTAAGACACAGTAAGCTTTCTCATTTGAGGCCTGTCCAACTGATGTGTGATGTTGAATAGGAGGGACGAGTTGAATTGTTCCTCGGTTAGATTGGAAGTTACTTTCTATGTATATTGTTGAAAGTACTTTTTAATAAGCACGAGTAGTGGTTTTATACAAACCAAAGGGTAATAGCGGATAAGCATGTAGGAGAGTCAAGTAGAATGAGTAAAGGAGACTTACCTAGATGGTAAAAGATTATGCTCATTTTTACTTGACATGGTCAACCTTGTGTGTACGTGCATGTTTTGTGGTGGACTCATGAAGGGAGAATAGGCTTTCCTTTATAAGAATGGCATGTAGGTCATGTGGCTTAGGTCACGGAAAGAGAGATGCAAGTCTTAAACGACCTCAATTCTCAATATGTCCCATATGCCCATGCGCCCTTGGCAATGTCCTCTATAGCATAATATCACACATATTTGAAATAAATGCACTTGGTTAAGTTGGATTCAAATCTCTTTGAAGGCCTTTCCACATGATGTGCGACATTCAAAGTTCAATAATAGATTTAGAGGGTCATCAATGCTCTTTGTTAATAGATAGGAAGCTACCCTTATTAACTATAGTTGAAAGTACCTTTGTGAGGAATATAAGTGGTCTACATAAAGTAAAAGAACAAGGAAAAAAATGTCGAAATAGGTGAGTACACTTAGTAGACATCAAAGCATGTGCTCATCTTTAACTTGAGATCAACCTTGCGTGCTTGTATATGCGTACATATTGCATGTGAGGCAAATGTTAGGAAAGTAGACTTGGTAGAAATGATTGAGGAATGGTTCATGTGCTTTGTGGACTAGTGGAAAGGAGAGGAAATTGCACCTCATTTAGATTAGGTTCAAAATGTTGATGTGCGACTCACTGTCCCTTGTGGTATTTACAACCAAGAATGAGACAAAATAGTTTCTATTTTGGGGATACAAAGACCCGTATGATAAAATAACATGCCTCATGATTATAGTTATAACCCACTTTGGAGTGCAATTGGCACATGTGAAAACCAATTATTAAAGCTACAAGATTTATTATATACATTATGACCCTAAATAAGCCTAATGCTTATGGTTTTTGAACCTTTTTATGATGGCTTTTGCAACTCAATAAATTGCCCAATTTCCCTCTTTCCTAGTTGCCTTTATCTTGTCAATTCACCTACTCTTGTTTTTAGTTGTGTTGGTGTGAGTTTATTTGTGATCCACATTTTCGTTTCCTCAAAACATTTAGCCTGCTTTGTTGTTTCAACTTTATCTTTATTGTCTCCAAACTCTAAAATTGCTTGATTATTCCCTTGCTTGGTGGTGCACCACAAGTTCATCCAACTGAAGTCTTGATTCATTATTCTCGTGCTTGGTGGTGCACCATAGGGTCATCCAATTGAATCATTTGACTTGTCATAAGTATGATTGGATATAATGGGGCTCACTTGTAGAGAAGTGTTATCAGCCACTTTTTGGGGTGCATTTCTTCACGCTCCACCTATAAGTAACATAGACATGGTTGTGATGGTAAGGCATGGGCCTACCAATGTAGAGGCAACGAGCCAAAATGTTTGTTAAGGCATGAGCACATGAGTCCAAATTACCTTTCAGATAAAGTCTTCAATTTTGATGGGTCCCCTACTAATATACATCCGTTGCTTAATCAAAGGGGGTGCCATCATCAATCATTCATTCTTGTTCTTTGAGACACTATTATCCTCTTAGCCCTTTATTAAGGCAGACATTGCATGTTTGTCTGAATGTGGTGTGATGAAGTTCTTGATATGATTTCATTTTCCCTTTCGTTACTACCTTAGGCTAGAAAACTTTGCTTCATGTGTTCTTGAAGGATGCCTCTTAAGAAAGTTAGGATTTGTCTTTTGTGAATCCTAATAATTTCCTGCAATGGTCAACAAATAAGAAGTACATCATTTTGAGGATGAACATGGTCCATAAAAAGGCAAACAAGGTGTTCAAAGATTGTGATATAGAGATGGCACAACAGATTGTTACAACTATTGGAAGCTCAAAATCATGGCATATGGTAATATGTTTGTTTAGTGCGTTCTTATTGAGGGTCTCTTTGATGGCGACATTGTGTGGTGATAGAAGATTGCTCATGGAAATTGTGTTACGACAAGTGTAGAGACTATAAATCATAGTTTCTTTTCCTATACCATGGCTAGGTAGATACATAATTTAATATCTAGGGTATGGAAAATTTTCATCTTGAAACTCACAATCAGTTAGGTGTTGGTCTTAGGAGGAATGCCCTTTATCAACCTTGTATGATATTAGTGGTGTTGGTCAACCCTTCTATTATATTAGTGGTAATATTATTAGTGTTGAGATATTTGCAATCACACCTAATGTAGCCTCTTTGTATGAGGCAGTCTGGGCTTAGGACATGCAGGCTGCAGTAATCTCATATGCACAGAGAGGGAAGATTGCTACCCATGCAACAACTCTAAAGCATTGTACTTGACTACCACTTTTCATGTAGAATGAATACAATGTCATGATGCTTTGTACTTTCAGTTAAGTGTCTTGTCATTGTCAGTCATACACAAGATTGTGTTTATGAGTCCAAGTCTCAATCTTGGAACCTAATTCACTTGTGTAACAAACAGTGTCTTTGTCTCTATCATCATGAGTTCATTCTTCTTCTTCCATCCACCATAGCCCACTGCCATGTCCTAGATCCCGCTCATTTTGACATGGTATCAGAGCCTAGTATGGCACTACTTCTCCAACCTCTCTTGGTTCCTCTCAATCTCTGCCTAGCTCACATCTAGCTCAGGATTAGTGCATGACTTCTTTTCTCAACTTCATCTTCAGCCAAGCTTGTGGTAGCCATAGCCAAACAACACATAGCTCTGATTGAGCTCCTGGATCTCACACTACAAGCCATTTTTAGCTACGATTCCTTTTGGAGAAACATTCCTCTACTCTTGGCGAAGCTCCATGGTACATCACAGTCAAACATTCGTGATCACTCAAGCCAGCATTGTGTGAATTTGAGCTCGCTGCCTATTTTGCGCCATCATCAGGTCGTAGTGCTGTCTCTGCGCGCACAGACCGCGATCTTCCCTGCGACCATAGGGCCATTCAAGGATGGCTCATGAGCTCTTTTTCCATCAAAGGATTCATTAAATGATCCCCTCTACAGATTGATGTAAACAAAAAACCAGTTGACGGCTAAACCCAAGAAGAAACTCCAACATCAAGCTCTTGGAATTCTTCAATTTCTCTCTCTTGCCACTCAAATCATCTGCCTACCACTCTGATCTAAGTCCTAATTAGTGCCAACAAATATTTGAGCATTTAATCAGGAAGATTTGGAAGACCTTGAAGATTTGAAGCACTCATTTGAAGGACAAGCATCAAGAATATTGAGATTTCATGCTATTACTACCTGTGTTTTTTAAACACATTGCAAGTCAACTTGGTTGCTCATCATCTTTAGTCAATTGAAGATTTTGTTTTTAAGTCATTCAAGATTAACTCCTTGCTAGCCATTTGGAGCTGATACCCTATCATGGAAATGTCAAATAAGAAGACTCTTATATGGCTATTTCCAATGAAGAGTAACATTACTCTTGTTGCTCATTTCAATTATATAGAAGATGTTGTTACTCTACCTGCACGAGGAAATGGAGCTGCTCAAGTGCAATCAATGATTCCATCTATAGATTTGGAAGACACTCCAACTACCTTAGTCATCATACAAACCTCAAAGATTGTACCTTTGCTTGAGGGGGACCATAAAGACAAGAACCAGATGACTAATGCAAGCAAAGTCCATGAAAATGATGATCATGTAGGCAAGATCAAAGAGAGAAAAAATAAGAAGAAGAAGCAAAAAAATCATGAAGATTTTGAAGCGGCAAGCAAAGTGAATAGCAAGTACATGATCAAAAAGGGCAAGTTGGACTACTCCGACAAGAAGACCTACAATGAATTGAATATCTATGTCAAAAGTAATGTTGAAAACTGCAAGGGCCTACTGGTCCTTGATCCAATTTTTTACTGACTTCTTTAGCCTTGTAATGTCTAGCCCAAATGTCTTTAACGTAAGCTTGTAAAACTCCTCATGTTGCCTTGTACTACAGCCTTTGGATGACCATCATGTTTGTGGTACCCACACTTAGTCTTTTCTGCGACAGCCTCTGGTGTTTTGCCATGTTTATGGTGTGCCCACACTTTGTAGGTGTTACTTCCACTAAAGCCTCTACACACTTTGTACTTTCTGGTTGTGATTGAGGAGGGGTGTTGAGATATTTGCAATCACACCTAATGTAGCCTCTTTGTACGAGGCAGTCTGGGCTTAGGACATGCAGGCTGTAGTAATCCCATATGCACAAAGAGGGAAGATTGCTACTTATCCAACAACTATAAAGCATTGTACTTGACTACCACTTTTCATATAGAATGAATACAATGTCATGATGCTTTGTACTTTTAGTTAAGTGTCTTGTCATTGTCAGTCATACACAATATTGTTTTTATGAGTCTAAGTCTCAATCTTGGAACCTAATTCACTTGTGTAACAAACAGTGTCTTTGTCTCTATCATCATGAGTCCATTCTTCTTCTTCCATCCACCATAGCTCAGTGCCATGTCCTAGATCCCACTCATTTTAACAATTAGTGATATGGCCACTTCAGGGCTTGAGGCCATTCACACAACTTCTTCCATGGCTCAAAGATGATGGTGTGTAAAAAATTGAGGATGGTGTTTAGAAGTTCATCTTCTTCTAGTGGCCATGTTGCTCTCTTAGTTGTTTTTAAGCATATGGGTTGGATGTTTGAAATTGACAAGTAGGATATCAAATCACTGCTTGATACATCTCTCTCTCTCTCTCTCTCTCTCTCTCTCTCTCTCTCTCTCTCTCTCTCTCTCTCTCTCTCTCTCTCTCTCTCTCTCTCCAAACAATTCATATACATGCACACATACCCCACACACATGTGTGTACATGCGCATGTGCGCGCGCGCGCGCGCACACACACACACACACACACACACACACACACACACACACACACACACACACACACACACACACACACACACACACACACACACACACACACACACACACACACACACACACACACACACACACACACACACACACACACACACACAGAGAGAGAGAGAGAGAGAGAGAGAGAGAGAGAGAGAGAGAGAGAGAGAGAGAGAGAGAGAGAGAGAGAGAGAGAGAGAGAGAGAGAGAGAGAGAGAGAGAGAGAGAGAGAGAGAGAGAGAGAGAGAGAGAGAGAGAATGCTTATGAAGAAAATAATTGTCCCATTTTCTATGTATATGCTCAAGAAGAGCAGTTTTATATCTAAATGTTGAATGGAGAAAAGACAAAACTATTCCTTGGGGCTAGAATAGGCTCAAGATGGAGAAAAATGTGTCATGTAAGGATTGGTTAGTACAAGGAATGAACTTATTAAGGTCATGCACTATTTCTGTGAAAAATATGAGTGGTCTAGACCTTGGAAGTTGTAAGAAGGGGGAAACCCCTTTCCTTTATAGGGACCTAGTGATAGATGGAAAGATGACAAACAACTTCCTTAAAATGTTGTGCCCACATTTGCTTAGTGCAAACCCAACCATTACTTCAAGGTCCAAAGAGTAGCTGGAAATTAGATTACAAATTTCAAATCAAACTAGAAATGCATACATTCTAAAAGAATTTTCGCATCTTGACATTTTTAGGAAAAATGGACTCCTTCCATCATATCATGTGTGAAAACAAGATTGTTTTGTTCATAGAGACCATGGACATCAACTACACACCACAATTTTAATCTCAAGGTTTCATCCATGCTTTAACCATATGCAAGTGGTTCAATGTTGGCCAAAGCATATAAAGGGCAATATGTTCCCAAATTATTGCCCTCAATCACTGATGAGCCTATATTCAAGAGTTTGTGGGTTTGAGTCTCTTTGAATAATCTATTTTGAGATTTTCATCCTTCCTTGGAAAGGGTTCAATTTTTGATTTTTTTGAGTTCGAGTCTCTCAAACTACTCTAGTAAGAGACATTCATTCTTCTTTGAAAAGGATTTAATTTCAATATGGTATTTGTGATGAATAATGACTCTAGTCCCTTTTCTAGGATAGTTAAAGAGGGTTCAATTTTTTGATCCTTGTGGTGTTTGTGATGGGCAATAAGTCACGTGCCTTTCTCGAGAGATTTTATTCATGGTTGCTTTGAGTTCAAAGCACCTTGCATCCATTCAGTACACCACATAAGATTTTTCTTGAGGGCAGTGAAGGGTATGGTTTGATGGCGAGCTTTTGATCATTGAGGTAAAGAAATCACTAGTACTTTGAACAATGTTTCGATAGGTTTGTATTTTTCACATGTGAAGATGTGGAAAGTTGTAATGCAAAAGGTTTTGTATCAAATATTTGTCATTAATGTTATGTTTTTGGTGGAAAGTGATGATAGCAAATAACACATTAAAAATGACAAGAAAACTATCATAGTTGGATCAAAATTTCAAATGTATTGATTTGATTGAAATTAGCATTTATCTACAAGATTTTTGAGACATTGTTAGAATCAAGTAGGTATACACCTTTAGTGCATCATTACTTGGTTTCTTGTGTGTTTGGACACATCATTTTGTATGTATATGCATCACCACCACAAGTGACGTGATGGGCTAGACATGAGGTTGAAGGAAAACAACAGTCGTATTACTCAGACAACATACAAACATGCATGTACATATTTAAGAGTTGAAGTGGTTATTGGTGCTCTTCATTGGCCCACTATCTACTTTCTCATTCAATGCTTATACACGAGATAGATTACTAATAACAACATTGATGCTATTAATTGAATATTGTGTAACATCTATTTGAGGTATCACAGTGGTAGCCCATGAGAATAGTTAATTAAAAAGTAAAATTGGAAATTCTAATAGATGATTTTCTAAAAGGGAATAGAGGCACCATTGTTTGATATTTTAGTGGATCAAGACATTGAGTTTTGATTTAGATACTCAAACGACATGAGTCTTAATGTATATACAAAATCACAATTGTGCTACATTGAAAAACACATAGAGTCAGGTTGGTGGTATTAGTTGGTGGAAGTTAGTCGACATTAACTTTGAGATAGTGCAAATAGTTGATCCTTGACACTTTTTAGGAAACGATGACATTTTCAAAATAGATACTTACAAGCAATACGACAACCTTTTTATTTGCAACTTCTAAATCCATGTTTTAAATTTTAAGTTTTCCTTGAGCTAATATGATTTATTCACACGTGGAGGGCAAAGTCAATGCACTTATTTCTTTTTAATGTGCTAGATTGCAATACAAAATGTTTTGTCTAATTGTTATTTTAACTTTAAAGCTTGCCTTGAGCTAATACAATTTGTTGACATATAAAGGGAAAAAGTCAAGGAAATTGTTTCTTTTTTAGACTTGTTAGATTGCAATGTAGATGATTTGGATATATACCAATGCTCAAGTCTTAGGATATGGTGGTGGATCATCTACTTACTTTACGTTGTTAGATTCCCATGATGTACTTGACATGTACATTGGGCATCTATAAAGGTATATGCTACATTACATCCTTGTATGATGTAAATGATTAACATGTTTTATCATCCATGTCATGGTTGCATGTTTATGAAGTAATAAGACATCCAAATTTCTTCACTTTTAACTCATAGAAGAAATTGATGCTAAGCTTAAACAAACCCGATGGGCCATGAATACACAATATCAGGTTTTGTTATTTGGTGAGAGAGGAACAAGAGTAAATGTCATTGTTGGAATATATTGTTTTTATCTTTGGTATCCCATAAATGTTACTGGAGTAAGGGTTGTTATGTAGGCCGCTTGTAGGGTACTTTTGGAGGCACTAAAGTTTGCATACCTTGAAAAAAGTCAAGAATTTTCAATTACCCAACTTGGAAGGTTTTGTCTCAAGGCTCATCCTAACATGTATTGCATAATGATTATGGGAAGGTAAAAATAAAAAGATAATTTGATCTAGGAAAGATAAACACAACGTGATTTAAGAAAGATAGAGATTATTTGATCAATACTTGAGGGAAGCATGTTCAACGGTGACAAATAAAGGACAATGCCGAGATGTACGTCCAAATTTGTATGCATTGATGAAATTAGTCTTTAAATATGTGTTGAAAAGTTGGAAGACACGTTCAATAGACATTGTGTCGTGTTAGGAACTACTATCAAATTGTTGACTTGTTGTTATACGCCATCCCCAAGCAGTAACTATGATACTTTGATGATTTATACTCCATCTCCAACTAGGAAGGTTTTGGGGGTTTAGTGTTTGATGATTTATAATTTTTTTCCAAATTTGAATTAGCTTTGAATGTTTAATGCCAGCATGTCAACTATTTACCTATTCTGAACAATGGGACCAATTATAAAAAGAATGAGTCACTTTTACTAATAACATACAACTTCATTGATACGATTTTTCAAGTGAAGAGCTATTTAAATAAATGATTGTAAGCTTTGTTTAGAAGCTACACAAATGATTTGCTTTACTTGTTTTGATGTTTTGTCATTATGATTAGTTATATCCAAGAGTTTGACTATATAGATCCCGTTTCTTGGTTGATGTAGCATTGACAACTTTTGTTTTATATGATTGCATGTTTCACATAATCCAAATGTGCACTTTTAACCTTACTTGTTTTATGGTTTTGTGTTTCAATCAATTGCCTTTGCACATTCTTTGGTGATAAATGTCATGTGGTGATGTATTGTACGTTTTGCATTGTGTGCTTTTTGCACATTCTTTGGTGATAAATGTCATGTGGTGGTGTATTGCACTTTTCAAAGGTGGTTGAGTAATTGATGATGGATGGTTGATTCGTTGGCTTAAAAGTAACACACATTTTAAGGTGCACAATCAAGAGCTACCTTTATAGAGGGAGAAGGCATATGTATGTGCATTCCAAAGATGTAGTGGAAGGAGGATTCTTAATAGGGTGAAATGCAAGTTTATAGTTCTATTTGCATGCACGTGCATTTGCAAGAAAAGATAGAATGTATGCCTCAACTATTGGTTAAAAAGTAAACATAGATAATTCTTATCAAGCATAGCATAATTATGGAGCAAATAAATACCTAAAGGGCTATGCATGGACTTTCAAACTATAATTGTATATTGAAAAAATCAAAACCTATTTGAAGGAATGCAAGCACTAGGAATTAATGATGCACTTAAATGTAGGGTGCACTTAAATGCAAGGTTGAAGTATGAGTGAATGCTTTGAGGGTATAATAGCTATTAATGATGCACTCATAACATGCTTTTAGAATGAGCATGAGTTCTAAGGATATTGAGATCGCTTTAACATCATGTGATGTATAGCAAGCACAAATGGTCATGGTTATAGGGCTTTTGTATAATCCAAATTATGACCTTGAGACATATAATGTTTTGACATTGAGTTATAAGGATGGTGGTCTTTCCTTCGACATCAAATGGGATTCACAACAAGTACAAAAGGTTAGGATTGTAGGAGTTCCATATGTTCTAACATGCATGAGCTTGAAACATGTAATGTTGTTGACAATGAGTCTTATGATTTATCTCAAATTTAATAAATGACTATATTAGGTCAAGTTATTTTTGATGGCTTTTGAGCTCGTCTCTCATATTTTGCACGCAAGTTTAAACATTACATGACTTGCTTTATGGAATATGTTGGACAATGGTCTTCTTATTGGAGATATGTGATATATAAGGGATATTGGTTATGGTATTTGTAGAAGATGCCATTGTGGAAGATCTATGGAATCATTTTCCATATTTTGAGTCAATGCTGTTGAAGTGTTAAAGCTCTGTGTGGTATCAAGTCAGAGCCCTATTGGTTACGCCTTTAGGCAAAATTGTTCATTTGAGCAATGAAATCTAGGTTGGTTTTGATAATCCATCAATTGCCACTTTGTTTGGCTTACATATGCTCACCTAGTTACACTGGCTTCCATATACTTGCCTAGGTTAATGCACTTATGAATAATTATGTGGTAGGAAAACACAAAAATGTAAACCCTTGTCCCTTGATGAGATTTAGTTGCCATGGTCATAATCTTACTGTGTTAAATATGTTTAAGCCATTGGACTAATGGGCATATTGTTCTATGCATTGTTCAGTCCTAACATCTAATTGATATTTCATAAAGTATATCAGCTAATTATTTTAATATACTTACTTCTGCTAATGAGTGGCAGCTGACTTAGTTCTATTAGCTAGCCAATTTAATATGCTAACTTTTTTGCTAATGAGTGGTAGCTGACTTGGTTTAGAACCGGCAAAAAGGGCGACTTCGTGGAGTCTTATCCTTCAGGATGGGGTCCTTATCTCCTAAGAGGCCTTACTAGTAATGAGGAGAATCTAGAAACTATGTGATGGGGCATAAACTTTACCCCGATATGCTGAATAGTTTGATAAGTGAGGCTACAGTTTTTTGTGCGAAACCGACCCTCTACTTGCAAACATCAACCACAAATCCAAAAAAAAAAAGAGAGGAAAATAAAAAGCAAACCAAGACCTTCCTAAAAGAAAGGAAGGAGAGCCTCCAGTTTTTGTTTTTTTCAAAGGAAGAGTTTATGGTAATTTGTAAAGCTAATAATGAATTAATATCGCCTTAACGAGCAAAAGGTTTAAGGGCGCCTTATTACCAATTACGTACTTTCCACGTAAGCATCCAGATGATAAAAAGGGAAAGGGTTTTCGTGACGTCATAAGGAGAGCCTGGAGGGGGGGGGGGGGGAACAGTGGCGAATCTTCTACGCTGCCACGTGGCACAATATGCATGCATGCGCCGCAAAAGGTCGTTTTACGTCCTAAGTAGCTGAGACACACGATTGGGCCAGAGCCCCCGCCAGTCTCTGCACGACACGTGGCAGAGGGGGATATCTTGGTCGGATCAGATCGCGCCGATCCAGACATGTCGGGGGGCGGGTATATTCCCTTTGGTTACGGAATCCTAAGATTCTCCAGAATCTTAAAAGCCTCCATCATCAGTTAATTAATTATTTGCTTTGGATGGTAGCTGTCGGACAGCGGATCCTCATGACGACACGTGGCCCAATCAGGCTCTTCTTCTGGGATTTCCTGCTTTGCTGTGGGCAAGTGGCAGAAGCTGGTACCGTGAACGTCATGTCCCGTGTGAATATTATTATATATATATATATATATATATTTATAGTTTATCCACTCTAATTAAAAAGGGCGGATTAAACAAGGGGGCCAAGGGGCTACATTCTGATGTATCATGTCTCTCGTACTGCTATAATGATAATAAAGCTATCCCCCTTTTACACCCGGTCTAAGGGTTAAAAAGAAGGTGCCACAAGCAACTCACTTTACTTGCTATATTCCTTAGAATATGTGGGAGGTACTAGATGTGGCATGTCCCGAGAGAGAGAGAGAGAGAGAGAGAGAGAGAGAGAGAGAGGCCCTTGATTCTCCTTTCTGTGTAATTTTTCCAAATAATGCAGTTATACATTAAATCAATGAAAATTTGCATATATGGAAAGATGAGTAACCCATATGCCAAAACTCATCTGCATCTATGTAGATGCTTAAAGGCTATTTAAAAAATGGTCTCTTGCGACCCAAAAGCTTCAGAAGAGTTAGTATTTCCTCCTTACCATTCTTGATAATGCTTTCCGATGAGACTTCCTTCTCTTTTCTCATAACCACTCTATTCTTATTGGACCAAATTTGCTTATAGAGAATAGCGCTAATTATATTCCAGACTCTAAGAGTCCCTTCATCCACCTCCCCTTGTCTCCAAATAGGGTTGTTCTCTTCATCCAATCTATCCTTTTGGCCTATTTTACATGCATAATGATATTGAATTACAAGAAAATTAGAGCTTATGTCATGGACTATCAAGGGTCACTCAATACCCTTGACAACCAACTCAAGAATTTGGTCCCTATAAGGTTGTCCCACCAGTGTCCAAACAAGAAGGATTGTAATGTCTTCCCTTTTTGTAATTTCAATTTAATATGTTTCTCCAAAATACCATAAAGTTCATGTCATGGCCATAAAGCTAGTTGAATTAGAAAACCCCATTCACTTAGACTTTGTGTCCTAATGCCCATTTGGACACTAAAAGCACACGTTGTACTTATGGTGCTTCAATGGTGTATTTGAAGATGATGAGGCTTCACAATGTCAAATCTTCGGTAGTTGCCTCTACACTATATCATAGGTTGATCCAAATCTAAGAGGGAAAGGTAAAGGCAAGTGGGCATAGGCATTTAGATGTATATACAAAAACTCAAAGTTGACCCAAAGAGTAGCCACCCTTGAGTAACTCGACTATCCTCAGTAACCTGATTGAAGATTACATTGATTTTGTTCCTTCCATTATGCATGATTCATCTAATGTGGCAAACCTTTTATCTTGCATATACATTGATGGCCTCTTGATTATGCTCAATCATCGAGGCAATGCCATTTTCATTTTCATGGTTTTGATAGTGCCATTAAGGCTAACAATCATGCGTTGTCCTATTTGTGGATATGCCTATGTGGGATGCCCACACCATTAGCTCAAACCATGACTACACTAGCCATTGTAATTTGGGTTTGCAAAATTTAAGTTGATATAGATGCTAAGCTATGAAAAACTTTAAGTTAGAAGTTAAGAAAGTAAAATGGTTTCAAGGTAGGGCAACAAAATGTTTGGCATTTACTTGGTTCATTTCAACTAAAAATGCCACTCAAACATTTATGTCTAGCTATTAATGTGAGCATATGTCTTAATGGTTTGCATCGAGTTTCTTATTGAATTAAAAGTGTCATCAATTTAGTTGGATCATTGAATGTTGAGCCACTTTTGTTGTATGTGTCACAATTAGACAAATGATGAAGTTCACTTTGAATCTTGGATCGTACTTGTACTTGATATGGATGGTTAGACCTTGGCACAAAGTCAAGCTACTTTGTTGTACATGTCATGGTTAGACAAATCAATAATTTCACTTTGAATCTTGGATCTTACCTTGATTAGTGAATAATAGCAACATAGCTATCTTAATAATGACTATAGGATCAATAATTGATATATCACATAGTGATGCTCATGTCACGTCATGCATGGATTGCCTTTTTTGGATTGATGTTGATATTGGAAAGAACATTTTTGATTGAAATGGCATCATTTGTCTTATCAGCAAATTCATAACTTTAGATGCAAGAATTAACACCATCCATAAGTAAGATACGGTTCAACATTAGCTTCATTCAGTAAGTGTGAAATACTAAATCATTGAGCAACTAAGGTAAACCATTTGGGATGCTTCCTTCCTTGAAACTTGAAATTAATACATTAATCTTATCAAGATGGTAAAAATACCTAGATTCATTAGCAAGTACCATCATTATAAACTCACAATCATGCCATACTTCTAAAAATATTTCTATAGACCATCATTATCACCTAGAGGAAAATGTATCTAAAACATGTTGGAACAATTGCATTATTAGTTTCATAATTGTTTGTTTCGTTAGATATTTGATATTTGGGTAAAAGCATGCTAGTGTGTATATACTATTGGCAAAAATAGTATAAAACTTTAGTACTCATTTAGTTCTAAAGGTACTCTATTGCCAATAGGTGCATGCACTTTTTAGTCAACATTCATGGGATAGGGTACAAAGGTACTTACAAAGTGCTAAAATGCCTTGCCCCACAACTAGTTTTAAAATCTCCTTCTAGCACTACAAAGGTATAGTAAATAACTGTGCCAAAAAGAGTACTAAATGGTGTACTACACTGTACCCTACTTTCACCCATTTCATGCTTATAGTTTCTTATGTTGTGTATCTATGATAAGTTCTATTTTAGCTATGCCACTAGATGTTTTTTCATTTTATAATCTAGCAAATGACATCAACAAATAAAGCTACCTCATCCAAAATGAGAGGAAAGACTATGGTCCAAAGAAAGACTCCATAGTAAATGTAAATGGCAACTATCAAAGATCGACAAGTAACTTGTGTGATGGTTCTAAAGGGGGTGCAAGAAGAGCACGCAAACACTTCTTGGAAACTTGATGACAATTTTTTTGATGTTGGAAAATCTAAAGCTCCAAACATAGCCATATGTGCTAGCATTTTAAGAAAACTTGAAGAAGAAAAGGAAGACCAAGAAAATCAAGAGAAGAATCATGAGGTCAACTCACTAATGATGGTGACATTGTGTTAGGAACTCTAAGGAATAATCTGTTACTTGTTCTCCCATTAGACCAAGAAAAATAACACATTTAGACCTACAAATACACCAAATTTGGATTGCAAATAAATATATGTCAATCTTCATTGGATGAATCAATTCAAACTTATAAGTTACAAGACTTTCAAGAATTGATGGCATAAGAAATGTACATCTTAGTTATTCATTGTCCATATTGACTCAAGAAGTGTGGACATCATAATGGAGAAATTCATATTGTACAAGCTTCTATCCTCCCTCATACCACACTATTCAAATATTTTTGCTAGATACAAAGATTGTTAAGATCGAGATTAGATGGATTAAAAGTGGTAAATATATTATCCATTTTCTTACGATGTCATTGAACAATTTGATTCCCAAAATGTATGTAAGTTTTCATGGACAATGCAAAGAGCCATGGGGGAGTTGGTTGAATAATTATAACACTGTATTGTTGCATTGCACCCACAATTATATGCATAATACTTTAAGGGAAAAAGCAACCATGGATTTTGTAATTTTATGAAACAAAGGTAATTGGAAGATGAAAAAATATGTCTTAAAAATGGTTGCTTGAGTGTCTTCACCAGTACTTTAGTGCCACAAAAACAAAAAATGACCATTATGATGAGAAATATGTGAAAGTGTCTCCAAAGTGGCACCATGAGTCTACCAGCAAATATGTTAGTGCTGTAAAAATGTCAAATGACCATCATAATGAAAGAGATGAGTTAAAACCACTACCTACATGTGTGATTGTTGGTCGTTACCATGGAACAAATAGAATGCAATCTTTTTGTAGATGACAAAATTGATGTTGAAGACTACAATATATTAATTGATATTGTGATTACTAGTGCTTAGAGTCAAATGACCTATCACATTTATCTTGTAATAAGAGCTTATGTTTAAGTATTTTTGCATTTCATAGGTGACTAGACATGCTTTGCACAAAATATATGTGATATGCATCATGCATAATGCTTAATAGGTTTGGGATTGAGAAGATGCTACACAATGGTAAGACCATTTTAGTGCAAAACTCACAAAGTAGGCTTGGTTGCACTACCATGGGGTGGCTATAGTTTGCTTGTTTTGTATATTTGCTAGTGAAAAAAAACTATTGCTTGCTACATGAAAGCTTCCCTTAATTTGCAAAAAGAAAAGGGACATTAGGCCTCACTCCATTGGGTGCATGTCTTGCTTCACGCTATTCTCACAAAACTTAGTCATAAATGTGTATGTAGGTGTATACATGTGTTTGTATATACATGCCATTTTTTCTTTGAAGAAAATGTAAGTTCAAAGAGATTAGAATGCCAAATTGTTTATGAAAATGGGAAAACTAGCTTTGGCATACATTTAGACAAGTTGTCCTAAGCTAAATGGGAACATTATAGAACCAATAAGTATGAGACAATTCTCTTTAAAAAAAGTTTGTTTTGTATTCCATCTTTTGTAGTCTTCTATTGGGCTTGTATGGCAAATGCAAGATGCAAATAATAGGTTTGTTGGATATACAATTTTTTAAATTTTTTTCTAAAGCTTATTTTGTCAACTTAGAAAGCAATTAGGTGTTCCTAGACTAGCTTTTCGCTATTTTTAGCTTCCCAATCAAGTGACAAACAACCCATCTTTTCATATTTTATGCAAAAGTGTGATGTCGAGGTTATCAACTACCCTTAGATGCTTCTTTCAACATGTCCTGGTAGCTAAAGGGTGGCTCTCCTAAGTGCAAGATAATAGCTGTGGAGGAATTTCTGTTTGGATTCTCAAACTTTGGATGCACTACATGTGATTAGAGCATTTTGGGATGTTTTAGTTTTGATATAAAAAATGAAAATCAATGTGATTTTACAATCTTTTTGACACCTTTCAAATGGCATAGAAAACTCTTTAAAAAGTGGTATGCACTTATGGGAATGGGATGAGGCAAGGTGATGTAGTGAAGGAGATGAAATCAATCACCTTGAGTGGGGTTCTAGGATGGTTCTAGAGGGTTGGTCGAGGTGTTTTGACTGTCTTGAGAGGGTTGTCTAAGTCTACATATTGTGTATGGACTATGTGTAGGTCATTTTGGGGTAAAAACTCAACCAAGGAGATTACCTTGATCAAGGTGATTGGATGTCCATCAAGAAGGTGAATTAATAAAGATAATGGATCACCCTTGAGTGTAGGTGGTGGATGGTATGTAGGGTGTAGTCAAGGTGTTGGATCACTTTGAATGAGATTATTTAGCCAAGGAGAATAATATCCTTGAGTGTAGATGCTATCAAGGAGAAGGATCTCCTTGAGTGTGGATGCCATCAAGAAGAAGGATCTCCTTGAGTGTAGTGTGCAATATGCAGCATGCAAATGGTCTCTGTGGTGTAGTAAAATAGGTCCAATGGAGGTGATGCATCACAATCAAGATGAAGGATCACTCAAGGTGATGAAAAACTAAGGTGATGGCACAAAACTAGTCAAACCGATCCATTTCAAGGCCTAGACATGCCTGTTTTGGCTCAAATGGCATCCATTGGATTGGCAATGATTAGTGGGAGTCCCCAAGATATTTGCCTTGTAATGAGTGTCACTCAAGCATAAAAAAGGAGAGGTTTCAAACCTCAAAAGTAGCAATTATAGTGATCATGCATACAATTAAGGTGATCAAATCTATCCTTAGAAAGATGCTCTATAGGTGTTTGATGGCTAGAATGCACCATAGAGATGGTTCCAAATGCATAAAAAACCCTAGCTAGTATTCAATAGGCAACTTTCAAGTTGACTTTTAGGTTGATTTCCACCAGTTGAGGTGATGCATTCAAGAAGATACACTCAAAGAAATGTAGACACCACCTTCCAACTTGGCGCGAAAATGATGTTTGTAGGATGCTCCTGCTAGGGTGCTTTCTTGTGAGTTTCTAGGTACAATGAAGAATGGTTCCATGCCATGCCCAAAAATCATGCAGTCAAGGTATTACAAGAAACAATGGAGGAGATGAAGTTGGACACTTGTCAGATGATGTCAATCTCTACCATGCATGTAAAGTGCTTCAAGTACTATTGATGTTAAAGTGTTTGTTTTAAGCCCAAAAATCAATAGTTGAGGTGATGACGGCTACTATATGATTCAAATGCATAAAACCTTACCTATCCAAGCATAGTGTAGTAATTTGAACATGTTATAGACCATAAAAGTTGATGTCTCTTTTCCATGTGTGGTTTTCATTCTACATGATTATGACTCTATCGACATATGGATTTGCTTGTTGTAAGTTTTCATTTTACTCTCATAGGATTTTGCACATGTGCATGTATAATGAATAGAAAAAGTAAACCTAAAATGTGACTTTGAAAGACTTTAAATTTTCATAGGACCAAACTCTAATCTCACCTTTTACTATTATTTGTATGTTGTGGGTGTTTTACATTTGACTCTAATTTATAGTGGACTAGCTTCGAGAGTGGAAAACAAATAAAAATGAAATTTAGAAAGACATTTAGGCCTCAATATCTTTGAAAATTTCTTGATTGCCTTTCTAGGCCTCATCTTAGGATCTCTTTGCTATTTTCATCTAGTAACTCATAATGTTCTTGGCAATATCCTTCATACTTTTGACTCTAGCAATTGCAATTTCTAGAAATTCACTATTTTTTGCAACTATTACTTTTAGTAGCTCTAGAAGTGGAGATAAGGAAGCAGCGTGAGTTGTTGCTTGCGTTGAGAACCCACAGTGTACAAGCACAATACTATTGTAATGAAAGTGACTAGTGCTAGGATTTTTTATTTCTTTCTTTGATTTGTCATATGTAAAAGAGAGCATACCACTATGGTAATGAAAGTGGCCAGTACTAGGATTTTCAATCTCTTTCTTTGATCTATCATATACAAAAGAGTGCCTACAGGTGTGAGAGTTAGGGAAGGAGGTTGCTGGCATATACCTATTTTCTTTCTACCACTTGTAGCTACTTATTGGAGTCACATGGCTCTAATACCGGCTTTAATCATATACAAGTGGACACGTTGAGTGCTTGAAATGATTGTGTTTTGTATTTTTTTTGATGTCATTTATGTTATAAGTGTGTTTTATGAGCCTATGGTTTAATATGTACATTGAGGTATTTTGAACATTTTTGGGTAGACTTCTTAGAGTCTTGAATGACTTGACGTGTTATCCTCTTGGTTTGAAGATACTTTTGCTTTATAAATTAAATTTATGAGCTTTTGTAGTGTTTTGGATGGTTCTATTTGGTATTTATGTGTGTTAAATGTTCGTACCCAAAAATCTTTTTCAACTTAGTCTTTCCCTCAACTCTTTCTTAGTTAAAATAGAAAAATAATTTTAAGGAGACAAGACATATCACAAACTAGGTGCAACCTTTCCCCATGCTTGAGACAACTATTTCATATATGATCTTATGTCCAAAATAGCAATCCCTTTCTATAATGCTTAGCCCAACATCGCAAACATATCATTCACTTGTCCTTACACATCACTTTAGTCTCAAAACAAATATAATTAGTGTGAGAATCAACAAAATAAAATGTTTTAACCAACATTGAAATATCATTTAAAAATAATAGTTGGTCTCAAAGATAAATAATCAAGGGATACTCCACAAGCACTTGACTATGAAGAAAAATGTCAAAGAAGAACTCTTAATGCACATAAATACTAGTACTAAATAAAGAGAGCGCAATAGAGTCACAAAATAATCCATAAGCACTTGACTATGAATAAAAATGTCAAAGAAGAACTCTTAATGCACATAAATACTAGTACTAAATTGATCCACCTACACAACAGTAAGCATATTGTGCTTAAAATGGACATGTATCTTTATCAAATTTTCAATGAAGCGATAACCATCTAAGGTTGCCATTCCCTTTTAGAATGTGCCTTGATTCATAGAAGGAAACCATTTAATACCATCACCACTATAGTAATTAAAGAATGTTGATTTTGTGACTTTATTGCACTCTCTTTAGTTCTAGTACTTCTCTAAGGTTTTATAATCCTTATAAGATTTCATACATAGGGTGTGCACCTTAAGATTATTTTGTGCCTTGAAAAAGGGTGTATGTAGTATCATTTCTAGCTAGTTAGCTCAAATGGAAGCTTCTTGAAGACTCAAGTAAAGATTGAAGTGACATGGCTAGTGTACAACGTGAAAGGGTACTATAGTGACTATGGTGACTTTTCATACTAGGATATACCCCTTGAGAGTGTCTCCATAATTGATAATAAAGTATTATTGATTGATCTATTTCGGAAGAGATGTGTGAGTGATTTTCATAACAAGAGATAGCCCAATTTTACTAAAGTTTGGTATCTATGAGAGAGATTATATGAGATGAGGAGTAGAAGACAATTTAATGTTATGAACAAGGGAAATTTTCATAGATCTAATTTAATCATGATGTTTGTATTTCTTCTTGTGAGCATGTTATTATGATAATGGAGATGAAGATGTGTGATAACAAAGAGAAATCCATTGGAAAAGTACATGACATGCCATGATTCATTATGTTGCATAGTTCTTATTGTCATTATTTTCCTTAGTTTTATATATTATAAATAATTTAGGTATTACTTTTTGGTGTCACAAGATAGACTTGTGATAGAGAGTGTTACCATATTTTGGCAGTGATATGTTTGAACACAATTAGGACATTTAAGGTAAATTTTCCCTCACTAGGAGGTTTTCCCCCTATATTTGTATATTTTTATCCACTTTAGGGAAAACTTAGACCGGTAAATCTTTTATATTGATGCTTCTCAAGGTATCATACAAAAGTGTGCTCTCAGGCTTTTCCTTCCCCAAGTTGTGTGCGCATATTCTTGCAGCCTTAAATCCAACATTTGATATCACAAGAGACTTTGGCTTCTTAGGCAAAGTTTTCAATAATAATCTTTGATTTAGTTCCTCTAGAATTTAATGAATAATCATAGATTGAGTTGTTGGAGATCAATACTCCACCCCTCATGTAACTACATAGGTAATTGTTGAGTTTATATTTATGAGCCCCCCATATGAGGAGAATGCATGTGTAAGTAGTACATTAACCTAGTAGGTCCCAATCTTAACACTAGATAGTGATCGAGTGGTGCCAAATAGTAGAAATTAACCATTATAGGGGTTGGCATGTTGCTACCCTGACTATATGCATGTGGAGAGTCATTACTACACTAGGTCCTTATTTGGAGGCCCTATCATGGTGTGGCTTTTCCCACTAGCCTTCTTGGGGAGAGTTGTGGAGGGGGGGTGGAGTCCCTCTCTATGGAGGTCTTGGGGGGTGGGGGGGACCTCATGCCCTTGGTTTGAAGGTCAGTTACATTAAATATCATGTCTAAATTGTGGATCTATTGAATATATAATCGATGGTCAATTTTTGTTGCATGCCCAAACAAAGCATGCTTACAACACTCTATTTAGTATTTCAATTTGTGGCTTGTTTTGGTTGCCATAGCCACACTTTTTTTAATACACTATCTTTGCTCTTATCTATTTCATGTGTGCTATCAAATCTTTCTTACAAAATCATACAACATGGAAGCATCAATTTCCTATTGTACTCTTTTTAATAGAAGCACACAATAGGGAAGCATCAACTCTCTATTGTACTAATCTATAATAATCAAAGGTTTTGATTATCTATATTCTCAACTTATTACTTACAAATTTCATGTAATTTCTTGTGTCCTATTGTCCTAGATGGTATCAAAGTATTGGCTATAAGCAAGTAGATTTGTGAGAAATTTGTGAGATTTGGAGAGATGGCATAGCTTGATGCGAACCTACCTTCTTGTGTTTGACTTCCTACATGGGGGAGTGAAGGGAAGCTTGATGGCACAAACTACACACCATGGAGATTTAAGATGAAGGCTATATTAAGTGCTAATGAGCTCTGGGATACTATAGAGGGTTGATATATGAAGCCCGTTCGACACCCAGATCCCAATGATCCATAGCAGCCAAAGAGCCAAAATGAATCTTCCTTAGGTATGGTGAAGATTGAAAGGGTTATTGAATCAAAAACCCTTTTGAAAGGAAGATAATCATAAGTCATAATGTGGTACTTGTTGAGCAACCACATCAAGTGGAGGTGGAATATTCTTCTTTAGACACCTAAGAAATTAGCCACCACAACTAGTGGACATAGGACAACCAACCCCTATGGTACTTAGGAGGCATGAGAAACAACATGATAAGAAGAATGAGATTAAGGAGCTTAACACAAGGAATCCATTGCCTAAGTGGGTAACTTAGCTCTTGGATGGCAAAGATCCACTAGTAATTCAAGAAATTTAAAATGTGCCACACTAATCCAAGAGGATAGAGTTCAAAATCATGGTAGCATTAAAGAGGCTATAAAAGATCCAAAGTGCATGAAAGCTATGCAAGTAAAATTTGATTTGATCATGCATTATCACACTTGGGACATTCTAGATCATCCAAAGAATTTCAAGATGCTTGGCATCAACTTGGTCTACAAAGCTGGGTACAAGGCCAATGAATCATTAGACAAATATAAGGCATTACTTGTAACAAATGGATTTGCACATATACAATTGACTACAAAGACACTTTTTCTCATAGATCTAGTTTTGACTATTGTCCATACCATTCTTACCCTTGCTACTCATGGGTGGTTGATGATGTAGATCTATGTCAAATTAGTATTATCAAATGGATATCTCAAGGAGAAAGTGTATATATGGAACAATCACCTAGTTTTATAGCTCCATGTATTAAAGACAAAGGTTGCAGACCTCACAAGGCATTGTATGGGTTGAAATAAGCACCACATATGTGGCATGAGTGAATTGATAGGTACTTGATAAGTGTTTGTCTTAAAATAAGTCTTTATGATGCTAGTTTGTATGTGTTTGAGGAGAATGGCAAGTACAAGCTCATTGTAGTATTTATGAATGATCTCACTCTTACTGGAGATCATTATGAGAAGATTTCTTAGACAAATGAGGCTCTATACAGTGAATTTGAGATGATTGATCTTGGACTTATATACTTCTTAAATTAAAGTTTGAATCAGATAGGATCTTCATCTCTCAAATGAAATATGGTAATGAGCTCCTAAACACATTTGGTATGGAGTATAAGACAATGGTTGCTCCATTCGAAGTCAACTTGAAGCTTTCAAAAGAAGATGTATCTACATTTGTTGATAGTGAGTTTTTAGAAAACTTGTGGGAGGCCTTCTTTTCTTGTGTAACACATGCTTAATGATTTTCTGGACCAAAAATGGGTCTGACACTAGCTCTGTAAGCTCTAGTTGTGGGCTCCTACACACACAAAAAAACCCTCACGGCCTTGCCACTAGGACCATGTGGATCATACGAAATGTTTTATCTGGCTAATGCATTTGTAGACATAAGTTTCAAATTGCAATCCAATGGTTTGCCCATCTCGACTCCATGTGGATCATACGAAATGTTTTATCTGGCTAATGCATTTGTAGACATAAGTTTTAAATTGCAATCCAATGGTTTGCCCATCTCGACTCCAAGCACAAGGAGCTTCCCATACATAGGTGACTACTTCACCTTGATTTAGAGGGCACCCCACAGCTGAATGCTATGGTCCCTATGGCTTTGCTACACTCTAGGGATTGGTCCCAAGATGTGCCGTCTAACACATAAAGAACAACAAAACATATCCTCTCTTTTTACTTATTTTTTGATCCAAGAGATTTAGTATTTCCTCACACAATCTTTCTAGAGATAGCCGCTCTAAGCTATAGCAAAGGAACCTCTTCTGCTCAATCATAGGTCAATACTTTGGCAGACATGTGCTATGCATCCATGAGTTTCCTTTGATACCATGCTTTGTGCATATGCAATGTGTCATGCCGTAGTGTGCTCAAATAGTTTTAACTAACAATTAGCCACATGTTGTGCAAAGACATTCTTTTCGTATTTTTCCATAATGCAATGCAGTGTTGAGGAGACAGAATCAGGCTAACCCATGCTTCTGTTTCTTTAGATGTTCAACATAACCTAAATGCTGCACTTCAACGCACAATCATTTATTTTTTCATGAAAAAACCTAGTATTTCAGTTGCATTTCGCATTGATTCATTATGTAGTGTTCTTTATGTTGTATGCCATTTTTCCATAGAATCACCTCCCTAAACAGGCACTTTAATATGCAAGTGAGTATAGAGTGAGGCTAAACCTCAAGCCCTATAACCCACCATAAATCTGAACATGTTTTACTATTTCCCCCTCTTTTTTAAGATTAAAAAAATAGAAATTTCTACTTTTTTTGCTATTTTTATTAATTTTTCTCAATTATTTTTACTAAAATTACTCATTATTTTTCCATTTCTAATCACATAACAGCAAAAACTAACCATGAGAATTAGTATACACTATTTCATCCATATACAACATTTCTTTCTACCATTTTTGATCAATTATTATCAAAACTACTTCATTTTACATGTTTTTTCATGTTTTGGATAATTAATTTTCTATCATGATGTTAGATTTTGCATTTTCTTTATGACAGCATTCAGATACATCAGATAGTACACTGATATCAAATTTCATGCCATATGGACATCATTTTCATGACCAAACATAAAAAAAAACCAAAATTTCATAAAAACGAGACTTATTGGGATTTCATATTTTTGTATTTTTTAATTTCATAAAAAATGAGACTTATTGAGATTTCTTGTCTTTTGTATTTTTCTATTTGCATACATAATTAGCAAATGGGTCCAAATTTGGGCTCTGCTTAGTGTTCATCATCACATCTCAGTATCAATACCATCTCATCTTCATCCAATTCAAGCATCTCATCTTCATCCAGTTCAAGCCACGGATAGCCATTTCCCCGATCTTCCCTTGATTCTTCTCGTAAGAACATGCTACAAGAGGAGAGAGAGGGAGGAGAGAGAAATATTAGATCTGGCCCTCTCTGACTGGGCCACCATTTGTGGAGCTGGAGGCGGGGATTTAGAGCAAAAAAATGGAGGAGAATCATGATGTCATCTGTTAGTATGAGTAATTTTGGAGGTAGTAGCCGTGGCCCTTCTCATCCCCCTCCTTCTCATCTCGTCGATCTACACTCCATTCTCCCTTTTTTTTGCTGAAAAAAAACACCCCCTATTGTGTGAAAATTTTGGGGAGGGGGAGGTCCCAAAGGTCACAAATTTATTTTGTAGTATAGTTGCTACTTGAATGTGTAAAAAGGAGGGAGTTGAGCATATTGTGACCCAAGGAGAACACATCATCATCTCAGGTTCAGTCTCGGTACCCAAGAACCTACTAAGCTCTTGTGAGGTGACACTTTCCCTCTCACTTTTATTTTCATTCCAATCATCCTTATTTTCTTTTGGCTAGATGCTACCTTCCAAAGGGCAAAGCATTGGCCTTGGGTTTGACTTGTCCCCAGGAACCTACTAGCAGGAACCTACCAAGCCTTTGCAAGGCAATAAAGATATGCTATTTTTATTACATTTTTCTTTATTTTCTCATTTCAAGGGTTAGAACCCCTTTTAACACACCTCCATATTGTAGGTATTTTATATACATTTATTATTATTTTTCCTTTATTCATTAGGCTTTCTTAGCTACTTCACAACTAACATGAATTCCTAGAACTAGCTTCCTAGCAAGCTAGGATGATAGGGTCACTAGGGCTACCACTAATACAAATCTTTGCATGAGTGACAATGTCTTTGCAGGAGGTGGACAACTACTCAAACTTCCCCAAACATACCTAACCTAATCTTGGGACTTCATTCCTTGGCTACCAGTCCCCAATAAAGAAAGAAAACATCCCCAAGTACACATACACATTCTTCTTAAGGAAAAGTAAGTTAGAAAGGAAAGACACCACTTGGACTAGCCATAAGAAGCTTCCATGCAACAATTGGCTCTCTCCAAGTGCTTCTTTAAACCTGTCTGATGCAACACTAAAACAAAGAACCATTAAACACACATGCACCCACCAGACACATGGCCCTCTTTGCCTAACAAAGTAAATCATTTCATTGCAAAAGAAGTGGCCCACTTGGCCTAAAGAAATACAACATTTATATCCAAGACAACCAACCCTCTTCATCTAAAGAGAATATGTCATTTTGATCTATCAAATACACGGTCTTCTTGGCATATACATTGCATCTTATCAGACTAACCAAGGTAAACTAAAAATGACATAAGATGCAAAGGCTAGCCTCATGCCACAAGTTCAAGCCTTCCCACTGATATAACATCGATATGGACTATCCCTTCTTGGGTGCTATCAACTAAATGAATGACCTCATTGGGCTCACATGTCCCACTTTGATTGCCATTCAAATCGATTGGTTGTCCAGCTTCCTAGAGACCCCTCCTATAGAGAGAATCCTAGATTTATGCTCATTTAAACCTTCCCTATTTGGGTTATTGCATATGTCAGTGCTATAACCCAAACTAGGTATAGTTTCAATCCTAGGCCCATCAAATAGATGCATCCCAAAGTGGTGCATATTGTTAGATGTATCATTATGGGCTCTGGTCTCATCCACTTGGGAATTGACCATGGTATATCCACTTGGAATTCTTGGCCTTTCATCTAACACAACAACCACACTTTTAGAGATTTTGGGCCTACAGACCCATCTCACATTTCTCTTTATATTCTTGCATTGCCTCAATTTGTCACATTGGTCTAATGGACTCAATGCTGACTTCTTGCTACGATCACATTACTTGCTTAGAGATTTTGACTACCAAGGTCCCCCACATAGGTTGTCTTGTTATTAGGAAGTGAATTATCTCCTTGTGTTGCAGAAAAGGTTGTATACTTGGATGCACCTTCAATATGCACCAATTGTTTTTCCAACATCTCTAAATATATTACTCATAGTCAACTACTTGCATCTTAGTCTCACTTAATGACTTAGGATCTCACATCCTCACTTGGATTTGCATATTAATCACTAAGCCACTCATAAAGAGCTCACACAACATATCGCTCGACAACACAGTGGCTCTTCTTGGCCAAAGCTTAAGAATATTATCAAAGGCTCTAGCATATTCTTTGATGGAGATATATGACTCCTCTTGCCAAATCTATGCAAGCTGTCCCAAGCCCAAAGTCACGGGAACCTTCTTCTCATACTCATCTAGGAATTTGTAACATAGTTTCTCAAAGGTTCTAATTGACCCTCTTGGAAGGCTCCAATACCATTTCTTAACTTCTCCCTTCATGGTACTTGAAAACACAAGCATCCAATGTATATCATCAAACCCACTCCAAGGCAAGTTAGACCATATTCTTTCAAATGCAGCATGAGGTCCTCATCTAGCAGCCCATAAAACACTAGGAGATTCCTATATGGAAGAGGGTATTTATTCCTCTTCTTTGGGATCAACAATAGGTCGTCTAGATCTTTGTATTCATCTTGATTTAATCCCAACTTCTCAAGGTCTCTAATCTCTTTTGTTTCCACCTTCAGTGTAGGAAGGTTAATATTTCCATTGAGGTCCCTTTTTGCCTACTCACAAAGTGGTCCAGGGAGTCCTATAGCTTTCAGCATATCATTCTGATCCTTTCTGATAGGATCTTCTATCCCTTGACCGTCCACATGGAATTCCATAATAGAGTTATGCAAGAGCTTTTTCTCCTCACCTAAAGTAAATATATCAACATTACTTAGAGCTTGGGGGTTGTGCCTTTTGAGCAACGGTTTCCTGTTAACATCTAAGTCTTCCAATGTCCTTGTGAGGCTTAATATTTCAGCATGGTGACCCACCACATGGGATGTTTAAGCTACAACTAGATTCCATTATATATTGGTACTTTTCTATGGCATTACGACTTTAGCATGATTGTTAGTCAAGGCCATGGCTACCATGGGTTTTAGCATAATTATTGCATATCCTTTAGGTTAATGGATGGTTGTATACAATGTTTCTTAGTAGAGACTACATTGAGGTGAATGCCATTGTACTATAGGATGGAATGACCACTAAATGGTTACTTTCCACATCACATAAATTATCCCTCGTAGAGGATTCATACTCTACATAATTAATTAGGTCCATCAATAGGTATTGTATAGGGCAAGCCAAGTGTTTTAATCCTTGAGTAAACCCCATTTTGTGAATATTTTAGCACAGCCCTAATGGTCAAGGTTATAAAAATTTAGATCCATTTTCAGCCAAGGTTCAAAAAGCACCACTTATAAGCAGCTCCTGGTAAATGTACCACTTGTTGGGACCAAAAATGGGCATGACACTAGCTCTATCGGCTCTAGCCCCAAGGCTCTTGCACACACCAAACAACCCTCACGGTCTCGTGGCTAGGAGTGTTTGGATGATACAAAATGTTTTACTTGACTAATGTGTTTGTAGACATAAATTTTAAATTGTAGTCCAATTGTTTGCCCATCTTGACTCCAAGCACAGGGAGCTTCCCATACATAAGTGACTACTTCACCTTGATTTATACACATAGAGTGTACCCCCAAATAAATGTGCTATGGCCCTACGACTCTCCTACACCCTAGGGATTGGCTCCAAGTTGCGCCGTTTAACACATAAAGCACAAGAAAACATAGTCCTCTCTTTTTTTTTTTGTTCAGATCAAGGAGATTTAGTATTTCCCCACATAATCTTTTCTCGAGATAGCTGCTCTAACCTACATCAAAGGAGCCTCTTTTGCTCAATCGTAGGTCAATACTTGGATAGACATCTGCTATGCATCCAAGAGTTTTTCTTTGATACCATGCTTTGTGCATATACAGTGTGTCATGCCCTAGTGTGCTCAAATAGTTTTAATTAACAATCAACCACGTGTTGTGTAAATACATTCTTTTCATGCTTTTTCCTAATGTAGTATGGTGTTGAGGAGATGAAACTAGACTAATCCATGCTTTTGCTCCTTTAGATATTCAATGGAACTTAAATGTTGCACTTCAATGCACAATCATTTACTTTTCAATGAAAAAAACTGCCATTTTAGCCTCATTGCACATTGATTCATTATGTTATATGCCATTATCCCATAGAATCACCCCCCTAAATGGGCAATTTAATATGGAAATGGGTGTATGCTCTACAGTTTGAACATGTTTTGTTATTTTTTTCATATTTTTGGATTTAATTTTTTTTTTCTAATTTATACTATTTTTCATTAATTTTTCTCAATTATTTCTAATATAAATACTCATTATTTTGCAAATTTTGATCACATAGTGACAAAGAGCAACCATGGCAATCAACATACACTATTTCATCCACATACAATATTTCTTTCTATTGTTTTTATCAATTAATATAAAAGATACCTTATTTTGCATGTTTTTTCATATTTTGGAGAATTAATTTCTCATTATTGTGATGTCAAATTTCACATTTTCTTTATGATAACACTCAAATCACATACTGCGGTCGCATAAAATTTCATGCCATACGGACATAATTTCCATGATCAAACATAAAAAAGAATCAAAATTTCATAAAAAATGAGACTTACCGAGATTTCTTGTCCATTGTATTTTTATATTTTCCATTCACATCGAAACAATTGGTCTAAATTCAAGCTCTACTCAGTTCTAGTCATCACATCTCAGCATCAACACCATCTCATCTTCATCCGGTTTAAGCTAGGACACCATCTTGATCTTGATTCTTTCCACAAGAACATGCCACAAGAGGATAGAGAGGAGGAGAGAGAAAGACTAGATTTGGGCCTCTTTGACTAGGCTACTATTTGTGGAGCCGGAGGTGCCGATAGAGAGCAAAAAGACGGAGGAGAATCACGATGTCATTTGTTGGTATGAGTACTTGGAGGCTACCATGGCCCTTCTCACCCCCCTCCTCATCTCATCAATCTACACCCCCCTTCTCCCTTTTTGTTTTCACAAAAAAATGCGCCCTCCCTCATCATATGAAAATTTTGGGGAGGGGGAGGCCCCAAAGGTCACACAAAAATCCCCTTTTCGCGCTCACCATCTTAGCCTTCTGCTTGGGCATCCCACCATCTCCCCCTTTTGGCATTGAAATTGAGCTCTCAAAAATTTTGCCTAATCATTCGAGACTCTCGCATTGCTTGGCACTTGATGCTATCTATCTCGCCACTTGAAAAAGTTTATAAAAATTCAAAATTGTTGTGGAATTCATCTTTAGATGTGACTTTAAATCCTTTCTTTCACCGATGCTTAAAATGACCAGAACTGCCTCTATTGCTTCTAGTGGGCTTGTATTTTTCCTTTGAAATTGTAATATCCCCCATGAACAACCCCCTCCCCCCCCCCCCCCCCCCCCTGTGATAAACCTGCACTCGTTACGCACTCAACACGGCACAGAAAGGTAACACGATATGAGCTCAAGGTATACTCTTGTATTATTCAATCCAAAAGCGGGACAACATAGACACATCCCAGGACTACACCCTCGTGACGCCGCACATAAGAGTGTTCACCACTGGGTATAGGGAATCACACATAGAGTGGAAACAAGGCAGGGCTTTGAGTCACTACTACTCCCTATATAGGTGCAATCGGTAGCAACGGCATGGTATAGCTACAAAGCCCTTACACTCACCCCCGCTTACTAGATTGCTGACCTCAGGAATCTAAGGGTAGCGTTTGTTATTTGACTCATCCGGGGTCTTAACGCAGCTTTTCCTAGCAAGTTGGTCAGTGTCTGCCGGTTTAAAGGGACCGCCGGGTCTTAACACAATCTATACTATCAGACTGGCCAGTGTCTGCCGCACTAAGACATTGAAGGTTTTTTTTTTTGATGGAGTTATTTGTGATGATTGCTACCATGTGAGTCCACCCTCGACTCGATTACATTTTAGGAGTGGAGGCACAATTGAGGTCTATGATTGAGAACCGCATTATTTGTTGGAGTGTTGGGGCGGCTCAAGGGTCGGTAGAAGGAGCAGGGGGGGTCTCCTCGAGCCAAAGGACGAAGGCATCCTTTCCGCGTTCATTGGTCCGCTTCTGAGATCCAAGTGGCCTCCTTGAGTGGACGCCCGCGCCACTTGGTGAGGTATTCGGGGAAGCCTCTTTGTTCCCAGCGTCGGAGGAATGCTTCTACTTCGAAGGGACCATTGGAATGGAGCATTGGTACACGTTGTCCCCATTGGTTGTCGGGATAGAACCTGCGCAGAAGATGAGCATGAAATGCATTATGAACACAAACACTGTCTGGCAAGTCCAGCTTGTAAGTGACTTCGTTCAGCACTTGAGTGATTCGGTAGGGTCCATAGTAGCGGTGATTGAACTTTGGGGTCATGTTTTTGGGAAGTGACATATTCTTAGAGCTCACTAGGACCATGTCTCCTTTGGCGAATAGTACAGCCTTTCTCTTCTTGTTTGCTTGCTCTATCATTGTTATCTTGCTCCGCTCGAGACTTTGCTTAGCTGCTGCATTGCGATCCCTCCATTTCTTCAAGAATTCTTCTGCATCTTGATCCTCCACTTTGGCCGCTCCGGATGCTAAGGCCAGTGGTGTGATGACTTCTTTTCCTATGGCTAACTCAAAGGGAGTGTAGCCTGTAGCCGAGTGGATGGAGCTATTATAGTGAAATTCCAAGACATCAAGATACAAGGCCCAATCTTTTTGATCCACTCTAGCATAGCTGCGGAGATAATCTTCGATGCCTTGGTTGACTCATTCTGTCTGTCCATCTGTCTCCGGGTGGAAGGATGATGAGAATCTCAGTTGGGTTTCCAGAGTCTTGAAGAGTTCCTTCCACATGTCGCTCATGAATCTTCCATCTCTATCTGATACAATGGCCAGTGGTAAGCCATGCAATTTGAATACATGTGTGAAGAAGAGGCGTGCTACCTCCTTGGCATTCAGTGGTGGTTTGGCTGGGATGAAGTGGGCCTGTTTGGAAAAATAGTCCACCACTACAAAGATGATTGTGTACCCATGGGACTCCGGTAGCTCCACAATGAAGTCCATGCTGATGACATTCCATGGGGAGTTAGGTACTGGTAATGGTTGTAGTAGTCCGGCTGTGGTCTTGATCTGGGTGCTTTGACCATTTGGCAAGTGGGGCAAGTTTTGATGTAGTCTATCACTTCTTCCTTCATGTTCGGCCAAAAGAACTGCTTCCTAAGGGCCTCCAAGGTTTTGCTTTGCCCTTTGTGGCCTCCAATCTTGCCGTCGTGTATCTCATGTAGGATGAGTTTCTTTAATTCCACATTGTTGGGGATATACAATCTTTTGCCTAAAAATAGAATACCCTCTTCTAAAGTGTACATTCCATGGGGGATCTTCTCTGCTTCCACATCTTTGATTATCTTGTCCATGTCTTGATCTTGTTCTAGGGCCTCTTTGACAAGTTCTATGAAGTTGCTGCTGACAACACTGACAGCTTTCACGTTAGCTTTCCGGCTCAAGGCATCTGCTATTTTATTAGTAGAGCCGGGCTTGTGCTTGATTTCCAAGTCAAATTCGGCTAGGAAGTCTAGCCAGCGGGCTTGCTTTGCTGATAACTTGGGTTGGGATTGGAAGTATTTGAGGGAGATATTGTCGGCGAAGACTATTGTATGCTTGTCTTGAACATAGTGCTTCCATTTTCTAAGGCAGTGGATGATTGCCAACATTTCCTTCTCATGTGTGCTCCACCTTGTTTCAGCATCAGTAAATTTCTTTGACTCATACGCAATGGGGTGCCCCTCTTGGACCAGTACACCCCCTATGCCATAGTCAGATGCATCTGTAGAGATTTCAAAGGGTTTGGTGAAGTTCGGCACCTTAGGACGGGAGTTTGGCTCATGCACTTCTTCATCTGCTCAAAGGCTTCCTGTTGCGCGTGCCCCCATGTAAACGAGTGGTCTTCTTTGGTGAGGTGGGAGAGGGGGGCAGTGATGAGGTTGTAATCTTTGATGAATCTTTGACAAAATACTGTGAAGCCTAGGAACTCCCGCACTTCTCTTACAGTTTTCAGTACAGGCCATTTTTGGACAGCTTCCACTTTCTTAGGGTCCATTTTGATTCCATTTGCTCCTACAATAAAGCCTAGGAACTCCAATTCTTTCACTGCGAATTCACATTTTTCCGGCTTGGCGTATAACTGATGTTGCCGCAATTTCTCAAAAACTTGGCGTAAGTGTTGCTTGTGCTCTTCTAAGGTCTTGCTGTAGACTAGGAGGTCATCTATGTAGATAATGACAAAGATATCTATCTCCGGTCTAAAAATTCCATCCATGAGGCCACAAAATGTGCCTGGCCCATTGCTTAGGCCGAACCCTAATACTAACCACTCAAAACTACCATATTGGGTGCGGAAGGCTGTCTTTGGGATATCTTCTTCGGCTATGTGGATTTGGTGGTATCCTGATCTAAGGTCAATCCGACTGAAGTGCTTGGCCCCATGCAGTCTATCTAAGAGGTCTTCCACTAGGGGCATAGGGTATTTGTTCTTTATGGTGATTTTGTTAAGAGCCCTATAATCTACACAGAGTCTAAGTCCCCCATCCTTCTTCTTTACAAACAACACTGGAGCACCAAAGGGGGATTTGCTAGGGCGGATGAATCCTTGTTCTTCTAGTTCATGTAGTTGCTTCTTCAATTCCATGAGCTCAGTGTGGTTCATGCGATAGGGAGCTCGGGCCGGTGGAGAAGACCCTAGAATCAACTCAATCTTGTGATCCACATCTCGTCTGGGTGGTAGACCCTTGGGTAGTTCGGCTGGCATTACATGTTTGAATTCTTCAAGTATTTCTACCACTTCTGTGTTCCTCTTCTGTTGTTTGGGTTTCTTGCCATCTTCTTCTTCTTCAATTGGTCGGATCATACACAGATAGACCATATCTCCTTGTTTGACTAATTTCTCGACTTGCTTTGCACTACATGTCATGATACATGGCCTGATGACGGTCCCTTGGACCGGTGCTTTTTGGGTCTGGCCCTTTGGTTGGTCTGCACCTGGTTTTACTATTTGGCATGATACTCCTGGCTTGTTCTCCTTCATTTGCACCTTGATTGGGGTCCTACCAGGTAGCTGCATTCTTTCGCATGGTACTCTGACGCCTTCTCCTTGCATATCTACCATCATTTCATTCACACCCTTACCAAACATTGCAATGACATACTTGTCATAGAATTCTAAGCCTAATATCACTTCAAAATCATCCATGGGGATTACTAAGAAGTTGAGTTTTGCTTTCCACTTGTCGGCTTCCACTTGGACTACAAAGACTTGTTTTACTTCCTTGGCTTCTCCTTGTGCGAATGTTACTGTTAATCCTTCTGGGGCTTTGGATAGTTTCAATCCATGCTTTGCTGCACACTGTGGTGTCATGAAGTTATGGGTTGCTCCTTTGTCCACCATGATAGGTTGATTTCCTTCGCCCACTCGACCTTTGATGTATAGATGGTGGATTGCCGCTACTCTGGCTGCCATGCATTGGGGTCGGGCACTAACTGACCCTACCCTTGGGTGGTCCATGCTCTCTTCACTCCCATTTGGAATTTCCTGGATACGTGGTGGTTGTGGTTCTTCTCCTCCATATGCACAAGCTGCATTCACCCTTGATCCACTCGATGAAGTTGTGTCTTCTATTGGGCATTTGTTTTGGTAGTGTGGACCCCTGCATTTGAAGCATCTATTGCCGGTGGAAGGGCCTGGGGGTCTCCACCATGATGTGTTTGATCCTGCGGGCCCATATGATGTGCTAGGGGTTGGCTTGTAGTGATTGTTTCCCCATCTCCCTGCTGCTCTTCTTGGTACTAATGCGGTTTGGGATACAGCCGTGGTGTTAGTGATGTTTTGACTCCTTGTATCTGTGAATGCCCCTCTAGGAGCATTGGGCCTCTGGTTCCAGGAGTTGCTGTTGTTGAAGGTGTTGTTGAAGTTGTTGTTGAACCTGTTTTGATTCCCTTGTGTTGTTCTTCTGCCTTCCAGGTCCACCAGTCGTTCGGCCATTCTCATGGCTTCTGCTAAGCTTGTTGGCTCCTGTCTCTCCACATCTCTTCTAGCCCATTCTTGCATTCCAAACAAAAATCCATGTAGCTTAGTGTCGATATCCATGTTTGGTAGCTGCAGCATGATTTGCCTATATTTGCTGACATACTCTTTCATCTTTCCATGTGCTTGCTTGAGGTTCCTCCATTCATCTCTCACTTTGAATTTCTCCAACTTGGGAATAAAGTAGTCCTTTAGTTCTTCCTGGAGTTCTTCCCACGAACAGATTGTGTGGCCCTGCTCTTGTTCTAACAGGTACCAACTGGCAGCGTCCTCCTCCAAGTAAATGGCTACCACTTCCGCTTTCCTGTCTTCGGTGATTCTTGAATATTTTAAGTATCTATCCACCTCTGCGATCCATTTCTTCAAAACCAACCCATCTCTCTCTCCCTTGTACTTGGCGGGTTGGGGCATCTTGAATTTTCCATAATCATCTTCTGAACTACTGCTATCTTCCTCTTCTTTGCGATGGTGTTTCTTCTCCTTCTTCTTGTCTTTCTTTTTTCTTCCTAATTCTACTACTTTCTCCTTCTCCTTCCTTGTATCTTGCACCCTCCTAGATGACTCCTCTCTACATGTTCTATCCATCTCCTCTTGCATTCGGTGTCTCCTCTCCTCTTCTTGTTGTTGACTCACCCATTCTCTATAGCCCTGCTCTACTTCTAGTTTTTCCCTCCTTTCTTCCTCTTCCTCTTTCATCTGCATGTTCCTCCATATTGATTCTAGCATGCTTGACATACCATCTAATTTTCTTTCTAGTCCGGCCACCTTCTCCTCTTGGGCCACTCTCCATTCTTGTCCCCTACTCTTCTTCCTCTCCTCCAATGTCGGGAGGGTGATGTTCTCCCTTTCTTCCTCCATGTGGTTGGTGGTGGTGTCGACATGGGGAAGCCGCGTTTCGGCTGTGGTGGTGTGGGTCGTGCCGTGGGGAAGCCGCATCATGTCTTCAGATGGTGGGATGTCGAGGTTGGGGCGTCACACTGGGGCGACGCGTCGGGGGGGCAACGCGACGTGGGACGACGCGATGTGGGGCGTCACGCTGTGGGTCGTTACGACTTCGATCTCTTCGGGGCACTGGATCTTTCCTCCTGCTTCCGTGAGCACTCCTTCACTCCGAGCAAGAGTTGCTCTGATACCAAGTGTGATAAACCTGCACTCGTTACGCACTCAACATGGCACAGAAAGGTAACATGATATGAGCTCAAGGTATACTCTTGTATTATTCAATCCAAAAGCGGGACAACATAGACACATCCCAGGACTATACCCTCGTGACGCCGCACATAAGAGGGTTCACCACTGGGTATAGGGAATCACACATAGAGTGGAAACAAGGCAGGGCTTTGAGTCACTACTACTCCCTATATAGGTGCAATCGGTAGCAACGGCATGCATGGTGGGGAGAGAGAGAGAGAGAGTGAGTAAAGGGGGAGAAGGGGGCATGTAGCCCCAGGTGGAAGGGGTGGTGCTTGTGAACAGTCGTCCCCCCCTCTATAAAAGGGAGCCCCCTCGTGGGGCTAAAAGGCAGCGCCCTCCCCCTGGTGGTCTCGAGGCAGCCTCCTCATTGTCACCAACACGCAGCCCCCCCTTCGTCGTTGGCAGCAGCCTCCCCCCCTCCTCGTCGTCAGGCAGAAACCTCCCCGTGATGTGAGAGAGAGAGAGAGAGAGAGAGAGAGAGAGAGAGAGAGAGAGAGAGAGAGAGAGAGAGAGAGAGAGAGAGAGAGAGAGAGAGAGAGAGAGAGAGAGAGAGAGAGAGAGAGAGAGAGAGAGAGAGAGAGAGAGAGAAAGAAAGTTATATTAACGTCTTCTAAAGACCAAAACTGGCCTATGAGACAAACTGTGATACAACTGATGAGGTCCAGCTATCCAAAATAAAAGTGCTGAATGAAAAGCTAAAAACTGGAAACTGAAAATATGGTGCTGTGAGTGTGAAAGGTGTTGTGTATGTGTATGTGCGTATGTAGCTCTGGTACTCCAGATAATGGCTACAAAAGGGGAACAAATGTCGGCTGTGATAGGGGAACAACTGTCGGCTGTGATAAAGTGGTGCGATGTGTATATGTAACATATGCAGGGAGATATACTATCCTAGGATGTAGTAGCAGTCGTCGAAGTCACTAATGGCAGGTGATCCCTCCTGGATGCAGGATGTGGTACATCGGCGGTGGAGAAAGAGCAAACTCCTGGAGGTCTGAGATCTAATGTGTTGAGTGTCGTCGGATCTCAGTCTGCTGTCGATGTAGATCAAGAATCCTCCGGATCTCCTGTCGGTGTGGCTATGGGGTCCGAAACCCACGGATCCTCGTGCGACGTCGGGTACGATGGTCCTCAGCCTACTGTAGTGTGAGCTCGGAGGTTTGGATGGAGGCTGGTGAGAGAGAGAGAGAGAGAGAGAGAGAGAGAGAGAGAGAGAAGAAGAAGAAGAAGAAGAAGAAGAAGAAGAAGAAGAAGAAGAAGAGGGAGAGAAGAAGAACAAGAAGAAGAAGAGAGAGAGAGGGGAGAAGAAGAGAATGAGAAGAAGATGAAGAAAAGAAGAAGAAGAAGAAGAAGAAGAAGAAGAAGAAGAAGAAGAAGAAGAGAGAAGAGAGAAGAAGAAGAAGAAAAGAAGAAGAAGAGGGAGAGAGGGAAGGAGAAGAAGAGAAGAAGAAGAAGAAGAAGAGAGAGAGAGAGGAGGAGAAGAAGAAGAGAGAGAGAGAGAGGAGAAGAAGAGAAGAAGAATAATTTCTGAAAATACGGCCCTCCCCCTTCATTATTTTTTTCTCCACTCAAGGAGAGGCGGCGAGAATGTTACATGGGAGAGTGCGGGAACTCTATCACTCATACACGCATCTTCGAGTATGGCCCCGAAGAGTAGTTCCACGAAGATGGCTGGAAACCCTGGAAGTGTGGATGGAGGTTCGAAACAAGGTGGCACCGCAACCACGAACGGTTCATCGGGCATCAATACCATTGGAATCATGGCATCACTCCAAACCCACGTTGCTCTATTATTAAATCATAGGTTATAACTATCACGGTGAAAAATCATATTCACATGCATCACATTAATTGCGTGTTTGATAATTTCCTAGGTATGAACATAGTTGTGATGTATGTAACAAGCAAGATAATTTTCGTTATAAGATGACATCATAATAGGTGAAATTGATTAGATAATTGCATCGTAAATTACCAGAAATGTCTTGCAAGAATTCCTGCATAAAGTGCATTGTTTCTTGCACAAGTTCTTGCTTAAAATGCATTTCAGAGGACATTGAAGAAACAAAGTGCATCTCCATACCGCAAAATGGATTCTAAGGTACATGTAATAAACTGCACAAAAGATTAAAGTGCAGTTAGACTCATACAATGATCACATAAAGTTAGATCATTCAAGAAGGTTATAGTTCGTGTAAATAATTATAGAGAGGATAATGTTAAGATTACATGCATAGAAAATACCTTCGCATGTGTGGCATAAAATATTTTATGGATTATATCAAAATTGTAAGCATTGAAATGAAGGCATGGCATTATGTTGCGTGCATTAAAGTTGTTGGGAAGATTCGACGTTGTTTGTAATTTACCAAATGGGAATGAGATCCACGAATCCCATGACAAAATCCTTGGTGACTTCAAGAGGGATAGGTAAAAGCTTAGTGCCTGTGAGAATTATTAAGAAAGCATAAGAAGATTATACTTAAGACAGAGTAGGAACTGTTCTAAATAGAACCATCTTGACCAACCACGGTCAAGGGGATAGACACTCTTGATCAATTAAGATCAAAGATAAAGGTACATAGGTACTCCGAGGGATCTAGGAGATAACCAGCAAGTTGATCGACCAAGGACAACGGGGCTGTCCATGATCTATTTTAGAAGGAGACCTAAGGTAAGGAAAATTAGGGTCGGCAGGGTACAAAACCTGACTCGAAGATAAAGGGGAAGGAAGCAACCTAGCTTGCCAAGCCCTTGGAATCTCGCCAAGTCACGAATGATTCAAGATCGAATGCTGGGAGCATTCAGGAAGAAGGAATCACAGCTTAGCAGTTGGTCATACAAACGACCTCTGAATTGATCGTGATTGTACACTTAGGTACATTGTTTGAACTTCTTTGCTCAAGGAACTAATTCAAGGAAAAACACTTAATGCTTCAGGTTAAAAGCTTGGAAGGAGAGGCAGGTTTAGTTACCTCTGACTGTCTACCTGGCTCTATCCAAAGGGGTTGTTAGCTGCGCCAAGTATATTGATCGAACCCACCGCAAGAGGTCTCTTCGTGAGTGCTGCTTGGAGCGGGAGGACGCTTGGGTGCCAGGGGAGGCTCTAGCTATAAATTCCTTGCCTCCCAATCTCACACAAGAGGCCGACGTGACTTGAGATGGGATCTCGAGGCTCGTGTACTAGTCTACGGGCGAAACTTGGAGCAGTAATCCTGTTGATTGCTGGGATAGCCTTCGGGCATGGTACTTGATGTATTTCGGAACTATAATAAATAAAGATCAAATATTTGAAAAAGAAACTTACTTGACATTGTTTTTGTGTCAATGCTTAAGTTACGTGAAGGAACCTGTGATTAAATTGATTAATTAAGGAAACTATTTTTGCATGTCAAACATAATGTGGTAGGTAATTAGATAACTAAGCAGTCTGAGGAAAGTGCGGTGGACGTGACTTGGGTCCATCCTACGGAAGGGTGGTTCCAATTAGCTGGGAACTTTTCTCAAAAGACGTGATAACGAAATTGTGAAGACCTAGCGTCAGTAGAGTTAGAATCCTGATTTATGCTGTTTTAGGGGAGCGGAATGGGACTATGCCTTATGGGCAGAGAGATTGAGCTTCGCATCCCTTTCGTTTCCCATTCTCCATGAACCAAGTGCAGCATAAATCCGCTTCGACTTTGTTGTTCCTACACAAAGTGGTTCATCTGGAGCTTGATGCTAGCTACTTCCTAGAGACTTTGCTGATAGGAAAGAAACCCTGACTTCAGGTCAGTCCTAAGTGGGGACGGCTCGATACTTCTGCTCAAGACAGACTCGGGAAGAACTAGATCGCAAACCCCGTGACATTCCTTGCGAGTGCCACGCGGCACTTTCTAGACTCTCTTCCCGATGGGCTGCTAAGACGTGTCCCACAAGTGCACGAGCGGACACGTTACAGAAATCATAAATTTTTGCATGCCTTTGGGCCTTTATCTTGCTTAAAATCTTGCTCTCAATGACATTGTTGTTGTTTTAAGCAAGTTCTCTAATCAGTCAAAAGAGACTCATTGGAGGCAAGGAAAATGTGTTCTAAGGTAAACTGGAAGTATTATGGGATATTGTGTCTTGTACAGTATAGGTGGGGAGAACACCTTAAGTGTTATTCTCACTCAAATTGGATAGGAGACATAGATGGCAAGAGATTAGTGATAGGTTATTGCTTCTCACTAGAATTTGGAGTCATAGCAAGAAGGAACCTATAGTTGCTCTCTCTTCAACTGAAGTGGAGTACAAAAAGCAATGTGTTTTACTGCATGTGAGGCCTTATGGTAAAGAAGGCTTTTAATAGAGTAACATAGAAGGAGCCTACAAAGTTTCTTTGTGACGATTAGAGCTGCATGGAAATTGGAAGGAATCCAAGGTTCCATGTTCACAACACACATATTAAGTGTGGGAGATCTTATTGTGGATGGAGAGGTGGATTTGGAGTATTGTCATACGAAAGAAAATTATGTATATATTTTTACTAAAACTCTTGGATGAGTACCTTGGAGCAACATCTTCATTAGCTCATTAGTATTGGACCAAAGGAGTAGTATACCTTCATGGTGAACATTGAGGGGGGGAAGGGGGTGTTGGAGATCAATGCTCCACCCATCATGTAATTACATATGTAATTGCTAATTCTATCTTTGTGAACCCCCCATATAAGGAGAAGGCATTTATGAGCATTGCATTCACATAGTAGATTCTATTTTTAACATCGAATAATGGCCGAGTGTGGCCAAATAGCTAGAAATAAACTATTGTGAGGATTAGCACATTGCCAACCTGGTAGCACATTCAGCTACTACTACTAAGTCTTGGTTTCGATATTGGATGGTGGTCGAGTGTGTCTAGATTGTTAGAGGCAAACCATTGTGTGTCTTTGCACATTACTAGCTTGGCATGCATACATGTGTAGAGTCATTACTACACTAGGTCCTTATTTGGAGGTCTTGTGGTGGCACAACTTATTTCGAAGTCATTCTTAAATTGGGTGGTACCCACTACTACATTGGATAGTGTCCAAGTGCTCTTGAATGGCTAGAGACAAACCATTGTGGATATTGGCACATTGGCAACCTGGATATATACTTGAGTAGAGTCATTATTACACTAGGTCCTTATTTGGAGGCTTGGTCACGACGTGCCTTTTGCCACTAGCCTTCTTTTGGGGGGGGGGGGGGGTTGTGGCAGGGGGTTGAGCCCCTCTCTATGGGGGTTGAGGGGTATCATCAGCCCCAGCCCAAAGGCATATTATATAAATGCTATGCATAGTTTATGGACCTACCAAATATATGTTCGATGGTCACTTTTGGTTGCATGCTTAAAAAAGTATATATGCAATGCTCTATTTATCATATCAGTTTGTGGATCTTTTTTACTACTATAGCCATACTTTTTTGTATACATAGTCTTTGCTCTCATTTGTTTTTTGTGTGCTTTCAAATCTTCCTAATAGAAGCACATGATAGGGAAGTACTAGCTAACTATTTTACTCATTTATACAATAATAAAAGATTTGATTCTTCATATTCTTAGTTCATTACAAGTTTTTTATACTCCATTGAGTCCTCTTTTTTACATGACTAATGCTCATGTGAGCCCATAGGGATTTTCTTGTTAGATATTCAATTTGGATTTATTTCGAGCTTTGTTTACACCATCACCCATCCTCTTTTCTTACATGACTAATACTGTAGGCGAGGCCATAGGGCTTTGTGTTGTTAGATATTCGATTCAGATTTATTTTGAGCTTTTTTGCACTATTGCCAATAGTACACATGTTATTTTACTCTTTCGTACAAAGTTTTAACAGTGTTCATTTCTACATATAAGGCCTTTTATAATCTACTTTGATATGTGCTATATATAGTACATGTTAATTTTGTGTAGATTTTCCTCTAGACATGCAGCTTCTCCATCAAGTGTAATCAATGGCGAGGCTGACAACAATGATATATTCTCTATGCGTAGAGAAGTTGGATGGAGCCAACTATTCACAATGTTTCATGAGCATGATGTTGGGGTAAATGCCAATGTGGCTGGCTACACATCTTACTGATTAACCCTAATTATTTATGTATACCTCTAATACCAATTGTTGAAGGCTGCAAGGAGTGATAAGACAATAAGGTAATCCTCCTTGCAGCCTTCAACAATTGGTACTAGAGCGGTAGGGAGTCTCTAGTCAATGCCACCAATACAAATCTTCATGGTCTTTATTCTGAAAGAGATTCAATCTATGCAAAGATGTCAACAAGTTCTCAAGAAAAAATCAAAAGAGCTTGTTCTATTCTTTGATCAGAGGCTATTTTGGTCTTTGTGTTTTACCTATAAGTGTTGCACATGTTGTTTCTTCCTTTTCCGCAATTCATTGTAGTGATGTTGTGTAGGTTACTAAGAACTAGTAACTTATGATAGATTGTCAGAAATAAGCAATTTCAGGTTGTGGGTTGTTTGACACAAGTTGTAGATTATAGATTTGATAATTTTGGAGTTTGTTGTTGGCTGCTATTGTATGTAATAACTATTATTGGAGTAGAGACTTTGTTGTGTGTATTGTACAATTCTTGAGCTACATAGATATCATATATACTATAGAAATTCTTGAGCTACATAGATTATCATATTGAAAATTCATGTTTACTCATAAATGAGAAAGAATGCTATTCTTTAATGTATTGCAAAGGTTTCAAGGAGATTAATCTTGATGTACTTCTGAACAGTTGAATACTGTTATACTGCTATATTTGTGAGGAAGCACTAATGCTATAATATTATCATGTTTAAAGATGATTGGTTAGAGCTTGATACATTTGACAAATTTAATATTAAGCCGCCCTTGGGAGAATTTGTGTATTTTATAGTTGTGAATGAGATAACTACACATGACTTGTGGAAGAAGTTATGTGACACTTATGAGAAAGAAACTGCCTCTATTAAGGTGTATCTCATGAAAAAGTTATTTGAGTTGTAGATGAAGAAGGGCTCTACTATCAGCTCCCACCTTAATGAATTCAACATCATATTTAGTTAGATGTGTTAAAACCATAAACACATGATGTACTTTGGAGGTTGCACAAGAGGCACACACTGCCTATACTAATTTATTTTATCCTATGGTTTGTACCCATCAATAAAGGGAGAGTCTCCCTACACCCACCTTGCACTCTGTGAATAGAGTTTAGCCACTAAACCTTATCACTTTAGGAAACCCTAATCCATCTCGTTGTATGCCTATAAAAGGGCACCCATCTTCATGAATAAACATGTCATTTGATTTGCAGTTTCATTCTGTCATTGTACTTGTGTACTTTCCCTTTGACTTTCTTTTCAAATATTAACACGGTATCTTAGAGCAATGACAGGTATGGATCCTTCAGCTCCTCTTGCTACTCCCCACATAACAATGGCTATTTTATTGCTACTTTCTACACAATAATGGTTGCCCAAAACACATTGAAATGTGGCACAAATCATGCTACCATTGCTACCCACTATTCATGCTTTATGTGGCAAGCTATGGTTCATATTAATTTAGAGGCTCAAATTCATGATTCAAGAGCTACTGATCATGGCGAAAACTAAAATCTATTTCAAATATTGAAAAAGGTGACATATTATTCTCTAGATGATGCATGATGTTCATGCTATTCAAATGCTAAAATAGGCACCATTATTGGTTGCCATTCATGTGGTTATGAAGGCACTATTCCTCTTGTTATTTGCTGTCTTTTAACTCCTAGTTTTCGTCTTCAATGAGCTACAATTAATGCTCCTCATTGGCATGGATGTACATCGTGTGTATCCTAGATAGGAAAGTGCCTTCAACCTGCAACATGACAATATTAGACAACATCATAGAAAAAAGGAAAAGTAAACAGAATAAGAATAAAGAGTTCTTCATTAATCAATGTCATGCCAACAAACATGATCTTTAAATGTAGGAAAGCATACATGAAAAACTAAGTTGAGGAGCAATGCAAGAGCAACTGATCCCGAAGCCAATGTGAAGCAGGAAAGCAAGAGAAACAATGCACCAAAGACCAAGCGTCAAGTGACAAGCTCCCTAGCCATGCTTGTTAAAAAATGGCCCATGTGTTAAAGCACAAACAAGAGCTTTCAAAATAGCAACGAGTTCCACGTTGGGAGGAAAGAGTGTGGTAACCTTTATACTTATGTCACACATACAATAACCATAGTTAAATGGTTACTCCAAAGTAGCCGAATGAGAGAAATAAGGTAGCAGGAGGAGGAAAAGAAGATAGATCTATACATGTTGTTTCAAGGGAAACTTGGTTCTCTTTCTTATCTTCCCTTGTTTCTCAATGTCTCACAATATAAATAATTTTTCATTTTATTATTTAAATTAGAATAAAGGAGAAAACATTGAGATTGAGGGTGACATTTATGCATATTTGTGCCTAAGGATGGCCACCTGATGTTTACATAGGGCCGTGTCATCATGGGGTGAAGGGGATGAACCATAGTAATAGGAGAAAGGGGGTAGGAGGGGGGCATATAGTCAAATTCTACATGCATGCACTCTCACTCACCTATCTTTGTCTTTACGTTATCTTCTCTCTCTCTCTTTCTCTCTCATGGCTTCATTTGCTTTCCCATGGTACCCACAAGGGGGGAGGAGAGAAAGCATTTATAACTAGAGGGGGTCTTTAATTATTCTTTTGTATTTTAATAGGATTTTTTGGGGAGCATGCCTTCACACAACTTGCGGTGGGCAAGCAGGCGAGGGGGGGGGGGGGGTAGGGATGCATGCCTTGTCAGGGGGACATAGATGAGATGGCAATGGGGAGGGGAAGGGAGGCTAATTAATGGCGATGCAAGGAAGGATGGAGATGTGGAGGTGATGGAAATGGTTGCTAATGAGTGAGGCAATGGTCAATTGGGGATGGATGGTGATGAGTGGGCTGATGTGAGGGAGGATGTGTGTCAATAGAGGGAAAACCATGGATGGGGCTGCCACCCTCCCTTAATCCTTATCACTAACCCTTAATACTAACTCTTTTAAAAATATTTGTAAGTTAATTCAAGTGCTACCATTTAAACTAATCTAATTAACTATTAACTGAAAATACTAACTTTTAATTAATTTAACTAACATAATTAATTGGGTAGTTTGACTAACTTACTAACTTGACCAATGTGACTAATCCCTTTTTTAATGAATTAAATAATACTCCTAACTAACCTAACCTACAAACAAATTGATCTATAACACTAACTCCCTACATATTAACTAATTTATTAATTACTTTTAATTTTTTGGCTAATGTATGGATACAAGTGTTTGCATACACCTTTATAATGAGAGGGGATGTTTTCGTGTTACATGATGTGAGAAGGTTGAGTGCCCACGCCATTGGTATATTACATTCTCTTCCCCTTAGAGAAATTGAGATGTCCTCATCTCAAGAAAACTAGTCTATCAACTTTTGAAACACACTTTAATCCATTCAAGTTGTATTATATTTTACTCATTATCTTTTTACAAGATGCATAAGGAACTTTCCTAGGCTCTTAGATCTATCATATTCTAAAGGATTAGTTCATTGCTAGTTTGCCTTGGACGGTGAAGTTCTATGCTATGTTGTTTACATAATTTGTGTGGCCTTTTTTGCTTGCTTTCCCTCCATATTCATGAAAAAACTCAAGGCATTCCGCTTGTAAGTGCCCCAACTTATTACATTGGAAGCATCGATAATTGGAATATCTCCATCATATGTGGCCAACTTCACTACATTCAAAGAATTGGGGGTAACTAATTGATGTTTGCCATATACTAAAGTGTTTCCTTTCCTAGATTGGGCCTCGATTTAGTTCTTAGTCTTGCTTTTCTTGACTTGAAAATGTATAAGACAATTAACTCAGAAGTGCCCAATCTTGTTGCATCAATAACATGTAGACTAAGGGTAACACTTGCAAATGTATTTATGGTTGAGGATGGCCCTCAGAGGGGAGGGGGAGGGGTCTATGACATGCTCACATGAGACATCCTTAGTGGCATGATTTAGTGGTCCATCAAGATGATTTTTCTAGGCGCGATGCTACTTGGTGCTCTTTCAAATAACATGAGGTTTGCTGCCTAGATTCTTGAGTCCACTATGCAACAAAACATCTTGACGTTCCCACGAGAATCAACCTAAATTTTGATTTCTAAGTAATCTAAGGTCTCCTATTTGGATTATCTTTGAGCAACTACTTGTGCTAGATTGCTTAAATTGAAGCCGACTTGTATCCCACTTGGTCTAAGGAGAGTGAGAAACGAGGGGGAGTATGAGTATGTCGATCCCTCTACTTGTAAAGCAAAGTCTCACTATGTTTTCCTAAAACGATACAGAGTCAAGGTTCTAATTGAGTCTATTGGTCAATATTTCCTATACTCTAATGTGTCGACTTTGTGAAGAAGCTATCTATTTACTGAGACTAGGGCGGATTTGTTAGGAATTCTACCGTCCCACTTCCCTCAATTGGGTATTTTTAGTTGTCCACTTACCTCATACATTTAAGTTGTACACAAAAAATCAACTTCCTTCATTAATGTTTTTAGTCATAGTGTTCATTCACGTAATTTAAATCACAACACACAAACAATGAAAACAACTCTTTTGAAAAATAAGTTCTTTATTCAATCAACTTTCTAAGTGCATCAAGTTAAACTTGTATGCACAGTTACAAGCACAAGCAATTCTTCTTTAAGAAATATTTCTACAGAAATAGAGAGAGAATTTGAGCAAGATCTTAACTTAGAGGCAATTCTTTTCAACTCAGCCCTCTTTTAACTTCTTGGATTTTTCCCAATTTCCCTTTTGATTTGTCTTTTCAAGGTCTCATTTTTGAGATCTAAATTCCAATAATCCTTACTCCATTGGATCTTTCTTTGGTAATTGTTGGTCGTTGTTCATACTTTTTTTCTCGTAACCCTTGTTAAAGGTTGATTGCTTGATCTCATTTATGAGTCTTGACTAATTAAAATTTATCCTAATTTGTGGGAACTAATTTGAGCTTGGAATCATGATTTTTCCTTGGAAACTACGTGAGTTGCATTTCACTTTTGGTTATGTAATGACCTAGGACTCATATTTCACTTTGTCATGTTGGCAAAGTGAATTGATTTGAATATTCGAGGTTTAAAAATAGTTATGTATTCGATTTAATTATTTCAAATGAGCTATATATGCCATAATTACAATTGTTTTTAATAATATCGAAACTTCTTTTCCAAAAAAAGTTATTCTAATAAAAAAATTTAATCACCTATTTTAGTTATCCTAATTCACTTTAAATGAATTATAAATGAAAAAACTAGTTTTCTATGTTTATACGATTTTTAAATACTAAGAAATTTATTCTTGATATTTATATAATTTGTAAATACAAAAAGAAATATCATTGATATAAAATTTAACCTTTTTCTACACTTACATAATTTGTAAATGCTTAAAGAAATATCCTTAATGTGATTTTTAACTTTTTAAAAATATTTATATAATTTATAAGTACCAAAAGAAATATTCTTAGTGCAATTTTCAATTTTCCTCTAGTTAAAGAAATACTTGTGATGCATATGCAGTTGTACAGAATTTATTCATTGCTTTTTGATGTTATGCAATATATCCTACCTTTTAAAATTCCAATTTAAATAACCTTTACTTGTTCTGGCATTTCTTTTCTATTGAATTCTCGTTAAGCTATAATTCTTTTACCAAATATTGAAACTCTTTTATTTATGTTCCTAGTATTGTATTAAATGAATGCTAATTTACAAAGACACCTAGCTTTGTGTTGCATGTGATGGCATGTTGATCATGTTCGTGATTGTATTTGTAGCTCTCACACTCCCCACTCCAGAATATCATCTCTTAGGGACCATCCTGAGAAGGAAGTCCACGTGCGCTAGCTTCAACTTTGACGAGTCTTGATTAGGAACTCTAAAAAATTAGGTGGACCCCTTGTGAGATAGAGACTTTGTAGAGAGAAGAAGAATTATTCCATGGGCACAAGAGGTATGAAAGGTAGGCAAGTCTTTACAATTCAAAGTAGTGCTCTCCTTCACAATTGATGATGACCTCCTCTTGTTCTTCTTTGTACCACTTGCTCTCCTTCTTGACTCTCTTCCTCTCTATTCTCCTCTTCTCTTCATCTACCTCTTCCTTTCTTCTTCTCTTTTCCTCTTCCTCTCTTCTACTCCTTCTTTTCTCTTCTTCACTACCTCTTCTCCTCCTTCTCTTCTCTTCTTCACCATCTCTCTCTCTCTCTCTCTCTCTCTCTCTCTCTCTCTCTCTCTCTCTCTCTCTCTCTCTCTCTCTCTCTCTCTCTCTCTCTCTCTCTCTCTCTCGTGGGGGCAGCAACAACTGGCGAGTGATAGTAAAACATTGGACTATGCCAAGGCTAAGGTTTTATAGCCTTATCAAGGCTCCCACTCGAATCAAATGCGGCTCCTTACTCTCCTTCTCATTTTCTGTGATGCTATCGAGGCTATTGTCCATTGCACAATTGTGTGGAGCAAAGATGGCAATGAGTTTGAGAAGAGGGTGGCACTAGCGGGTAATGTCATCATTCATTCATTTGACGGGGCCAGTTGACGGATCTTCTTTTTCTTTTCTTTTTTTTAGTTATTAAGGTTTACAACCTTAAATCCTACTCCCCCTCCTAACACTAGTTCATGCAAAAAGGGGGGATGAGAGAAACATTACAATGTCCTCTTCCTTGTAGAGGAATCAAGATATCCTCATCTCGAAGGAACTTAGCATTGTTGATAATAGCAGAAGTTGTGTCGTAAAACTGGTGGGTTAGGAGTCATTCAAGCTTCTGTTATGCTATTTTGACTACATGCATCATTGAAAGTTTTTAAGATTATAGGGACAAGGTGGAATAGCCCTTATAAAGTAGCTCTTATAGATTATGAAACCCATTCTAAGAAATTTTTTTTGGGTCCTAGTTCCTTATTACAAAAGTGGGCTTAGCTTCTTGAATTGTCCCAAGGATAAATAACTCTTCTTAGGATGAATATAAATAAAAACCATGTCCTCTTCTTTGAAGATTAATTCTTGTCTTCCTAGATCATCATATGCTTTCTGTCAATCCTTGGCAACCTAGATATCTTGTTTGATAGCCTTAACTTGTTTATCCATCTCTTCCAACATCTTCTTGGAAGCTTCTACTTTTAGGGTAGGGTCAGAAAAATTTAATGGGTTAGGAATTTTTGCCCATATAAAGCTTGGAATGGGGTCATCTAGATGCTTTTATGTGATAGGATGCATTGTAAGAAAAATCCACCAAAGGTAGGTATTGTATCCATCTCTTAGGCTCTCTGTAGCAAGAAGCTATAAGTATTTCCTCAATAACTTGGTTGACTCATTCAGTTTGCCCATTATAGAGTAAATCTTGTTGGAATATCATCAATAAACTTAGGGCAATCCGTAGCTTTGTGCTTTTCTCTTCACTTAGGGCAATCTTGTTGGAATATCATCAATAAAATGAGAAGTGAAGGAAATCTGTAGCAACTTAGGGCATTCACAAAGACATTCTCCTTACCTGGTCTATACTTAATCTTGAAGTCATACCCTTGCAAGACTTTGATCCATTGCTGTTTCCTCCCAGAAGAATAGGCTATCAAATGGTCTTCTTGCATGAGCACATAGCCTAATGCAAGAGATCTTGCATTAGTGACAACTGCTTTGATACAATGGTAGTTTTCTTCTTGAGTAAATCAGTCATCAAGAGTGTGGCAATCAAGGCATAATTCTTGATAAAAATCATGTACCATCCTATTAAGTCAAACTTCCTTAACTATCATTGGAGGTGCCCACTCTTATACATCTTTATCCTTGGAAAGGTCTACTGCAATCCCTTTGTCGAAGACTAAAAATCCAAGGTACTCAATTACCTTTTAAAGAAGGCATATTTCTTCTTCTTGGGATAAAGCTTGTGCATCCTCATTGTTTCAATGATAACTCAAACTTGCATTTCATGATTTTCATTCCTCTTTGAGTAGGTCAAGATGTCATCGAAGAAAAGAACAAAGTCATCAAGATACGGCTGAAAGATGTCTTGCATCAACCTATTAAAGGTTACGACTGCATTGGTTAATCCAGAAAACATCACAATGAACTCATAATGGCCATTCCTTGTATTAAATCCAGTTTTTGGAATGTCTTCTTGTTTGATCCCTATCTAATAATAGCATAATCTTAGATTGATCTTTGAGAACATCTTTGCACCTTAAAGATGGGCAAGTAATTTGTATTTTATTGGAATTGGATATTTGTTCTTGATAGTCACTTGGTTTAACCCACAATAGTTGATGTAGAGATGGAGGGTTTCGTCCTTCTTCTTTTGGAACAATACTGGGGCTCCCCATGGTGAATTACTTGGTATAATGTATCCTTGGTCCAAAAGTTGCTCGAGTTTTTCTTTCAAATCAATGGCTTTTTGAATGGACATAGGATAGGGTCACTTCGCTATTGGTGTAGCTCCTGGTGCTAGCTTAATCTCATGATCGACTTCTCTCAGTGGGGGAAGTTCTGTCAACTCTTTAGGAAACACATATGCAAATTCCTTTAGCCATGATGGTATTTCATTAGCTTGCTTTCCTTGCTCAATCTTATTAAGTTTGATTAGGTAGATAGATAGTCCTTTTCTTAGTCCCTTCATGATCCGAGAAGCTTTTACTGCTTGGATTCTAGGGCTTCGAGCTTCGCCTTTAGTGGTTACTAGCTCTCATTTTTTATCCAAACACAAGATTTGACCTTTCCCACAATGAATATGAGGGCCATTGGGGATTAGAAAATCCATTCCTAGCAAGTACTCATAAGATCCTAAATTCATAACTTTGAACCCCATGTTGGAAAGATTGCCTCCTAAGTTAAATTCCACTCTTCTAGTTGAGTAGAAATTGTCTCTTTCCCGTTTGCCAATTTCACTAACAACTTAGATGTAGGTTCAATGTTTATTTCTAGCATCTTTGCACACCTCAGTGAGATAAATGAGTGGGTGCTTCCACAATCAATCAAAATCTTAAAGATTTTGCCTTGTTAGGTTGCTAGGGTTCAGATTACTAAGAATTGGCAGTTGGACTGGTTTTTGTTGAAAGTAGCATGTACCATGCACTTTCCATGTCTAGTTCTAAAGTGGGATCTTTACCTTCATCTATTCCTTTGCTCCTCCCTTTGAAGGTTACTTCAACAACTTGTCCTTTAGTGGTTGAAACAACTCAATTTTGGCCATGAAATAGCCCTTGGTGGCGGATTGGGCATTGTCTTTTTAAGTGGCAGGGTTCATTGTAATGGAAACATCTTGGAACATCCTTGTTGCCGACCGTAGATACAGAGTTTTTAATTTCACTCATCTTGGCCTTCCTCCTTTGACCAGTTTGGTATTGAGCTTGGATCCTCTTGATGTATCCTTGTGGTCCTTTATAGAGAACTTTGTCCCCAAAATTTACCACTCTTGGATGTTGATTGAAGTTCCTGTATAATGGGCCTTTCTTGAATTAATGCATCTTGTAAGTCAAATGGATGCATTGCTTTGTGACAAGTATCCAATGGAGGGTAGCCCATGACAAAACTTTGACAACTACTGGGTGTTATCCATGGGCGGGGCATACTTAAAAAGGGACGTAAATCTAGAATAGTAGGCTTCCAAACTTAACCTAGATTGCTTCAAGCTAAAGAATTCATTCATTTTTAGTGGGTGGTATGACGATGGGAGGTATCACCCACGTACATCTTCCTTCATTTTTTCCCAACTAATGCTTACCTCCACAACCCCTTGGTCCTTGCACAATTGCTTCTATCAAAGTTGAGTGTTGATCATGATCAAATTTATTTTAGCTATTATTGCCCGATTTGGAGGATAAATACCTATAATAGTGAAGTAATCCTCCATAGACTCGATCCAAATTTTCTCTTTAGAATTGACGTCCTTTCCTTTGCCTTCAAATTCGGATGGTTTGATTTGCTTGAGAAGGAATTTATTCTCTTGTACTTTAGTTGGGGTAATCATAGACACGGAAGGCACAATACCCTAGTTTTGTTAACATTTTCAAGATTAGTTGCACCTCTTGAGTGCTTACAATATTAATCCCTCTTTAAGATTTTTTAAAACTATGTGTTATTCGAAAGAATACCGAGTGAACCGCCTTTAGAAAAATCATCTCAATGGACCACTAAATCATGTTGCTAAGGATGTCTCATGTAGTCATGTCACATGTGGTATCAGAGAAAAATGGAATTAATGTATAAGAAAATTTTTTTGTAACCTTGTTTAGCGAAACATTTGATTTTTCAAAAAAATGATTCACCCTCTAACTATCAGTGGAATCTCTTTCAGAACAATAAAGATTGGTAAAAAATCTTGGTATTCCAAGCAATGTTTACCTCAACAATCCATTCCCTTGATTTTGATTAGTGGGATCATATGTATAATCCTTTGCCATTGTATCCGGAGCATTGGTGGATGCGAAGTGAAGTCTATTTCATCAATGCCGATTGACTTGCCTACCTTCAAGACAACCTTAAAGTAATCAAGTGGATGGAAGACCTTAAATTGGTCAACCTATTTATCTTGGAAGAATCATGCCTAAATCCCATCCTCAACATAGGCAAATAATAGATTTGCTAGAACTGTTATCTTTATGATCAAGTGCTCTGTATTCTCCCAGCCGAGCATGTTGCCATTTTAGGCTGCTCGTACCACCACAATTATTGTAAAGATGATTTTGCAAATCTTTTCCAAAATTAAAAGTCCTAAATATATTTGATAATCATCCTATCTACAAAACTTTATATCTTAATTTCACAATTAGAATTGTTGTAACCCAAAAATCTCCCTAGCTTGATTTTGATTATCTACTTGCTGTAATAAAGGAATTGAGTTAGCCTCATGTGCTAAGGGATGTGTCGATGAATCCTATTTATCAAGATAATAAAAGGAAGTTGTTTCTATATGTTTCAATTGTATGCTAGTATGCTTTGACTAATTAGATAACTTAAACAAACCCCAACAAGGAAAGTAGGAGGCATTGGTCCTGACGACCAATTGCCTATGTCTGGGTGGACCCAATAAGTCAAGTACCTTTCCTAAACACTAAAGAGAGTTAATAGTATGTGATATGTAAATTTGGTAGGATGGTTACTGTACTTAACACCCCACAGTAGCTTTCTTAAACACTAGATAGAGTTGACAATACATCAACCCCCCAAACTTGCGAGGATAGTTATCAAACTTAGATTATGCCTTATGAGAAGAGGGTTTGATGATCTACTCTCCCTCATTTCTCACTCTCATTAAACTAAGTGATTTGTTAGCTTGTGAAGTGGCATTTCTTAGGCGGGTGTTATATTATTGTTGGCTTATCTATCCAAACTTCCTACGTGAAGTAGAACCAAGATTCCCATGCTCAACAAAGTGCTCTATTTCCTAAGGGGAGAGTGGATGTGGTGATGTGCATAGACATAAGTTTCACTCTACTACTAGGAGACTCCTCTAGGTTTATTAGAAAAGGCATCTCATAACATAATAGAAGTAGCAAACATAAAATAATTTGATACATAAGACCCACTATGAGAGTTAGGAGTATAGCTAACCAAGGGTGAGTCTAATTTACTACTACGTAACATTACCACCACAACCACTTTGGCTTAGTCTTAGACTTCTCAATCTCTACTCTCTCATCCACAAGCACATCATTCATATTCACATGAAAAATAGGATGATTTGTGGACTCATTATGAACTTGCATAGGTTGAAAAACTACCTCATTTGCTACTAGTTTTGACTAGCCACCATGCAAAAGAGCAACAAGTTGTCACATGTGTCCTATGAGCATACATTTGTTTCCTTTGTACATGAAAGTAAAGGCTACAAAATATCTTCCATAAAGAAGACATCACAATTGACCAAAATACACTTAATGTACATACGATATAAACAAATAATCTTTGTTGTTAAAATGGTAGCCAATAATTATACATCTCATAGCTTGTTATTGAAGTTTTTTGCAATGAAATGCTACAATTTTTCTATTTTGATCCTGTCCATTATCAGCATGATCCTTAATTGCATTATACATGGATTTCCATTGATTATATTTAATGGTTGAACCCCCATTTCTATAGTACCTTACCAAGCTTTCCATGAAAGCCTAGGAACCTTCTAGCCTTCACCCCACCAATAGATGGCTTTTTGGAGATACTATTTCCATCCTTGGACTTTTGAGGATATGGTTCAATAACAACATTACCTCCATTGCAAACCAATTGTAGATAAAACTTGGTCAATCTTTGTTATATCATCTTGTCTAGCTAATAAGGGTTTTAGCTTCCAAGCAAAACCTATGTAAAGATGAATGAGATTTTCAATTATTCTACAGAGTGCATGAAGTGTACATATAAGAGCATTGGCCAAAGGAATATCTAAAATTGGCTTGAATTGTGGGTCTTTGATATGCCTGGAGGGGACTTTATTTGAATTGCTTAAGTTAAGCCGCCATGCAACTGGGAACATGCAATATAGGTAGGGACATCTAGAGTTTGCTCCTTTAGACACATTGTACATGCATTTGGGTGTCTTTAATTCACTAGCTATATGCCATTTGACCTTGTAGTTTCCCAATCCCTTGAAAAGTAGCTCTTCTCTTGCTTGTTGGCTCTTAATCACATCAAGTATTGAAGTTGCATGGAAAACCCAATATGATATATCAAAATCCTCTATGTCTACTTTAAAAGCTCCTAAACCACCAGATATTTTGTTCAAATTGAACACTATGAATGACATTGAATCATTACAATGACTTGATGAAAGTGTTCTATTCATCACAATGGAGACTTTCTCTAAATTTTTACGCTTTAAAATATCACTTTCATCAAGTTTAATCACAAACTTTGCTACTTATTATGCCTCTTCTAAAGACAAATCATAGAATCTGATCATCAAACATTGTAGGGTAGGCGGATAATGAAAATGTTATTAAATTTATTGTAAATAACCTCTTTCTTCTTGCTCTTGAAGTTGGCCTTGATATGGAAAGGCTCACCCAAACTTCAATCACCTTGCCAATTGACTCTTTGTCTAATAGTCTTCACCAAAGATAGCCTTGGAAGTAAACAATTTTGTATTTGACTCTGTTTCATATTTGATTGCATCAATAGGAAAATTTATGTATATGCATCCCGACTAATACCAATACTATCCAAAGTCTTCTGCTCCAAAGACCATATTAGAGAATTTGGAAATCTTCTAAGTTCCACTTTTAAATAAGGGGTAAAGATTTGGCCATGTGACTAAATGTTAACCCATGCTTCAAAGTGGGACTTTGAAAGACAACCTATATAGTAATTAGGGTAGACTCCACTTTCAAGTAAGAAGACAAGATTTGATCATGTGGCTAAATTTTAATTATATTGGGAGTTTCCAAACCATATGAGAATTTTCAAATTCCCTACTATAGTGTTACCAACTCAGAGTCCAAAGAATGATGCCTAATAAAAGAATGCAACTACTATCTCTTTACTTTTTAAACAAATTTTTCTTAAGAATATACTTTGGCATTGCTGAGGGCGAGAGATGATATTAAAACTTAGATGCCTTTAAAGCATATCTCTCACTTAAATTTGGTTGAGGAAGAGACCTAAAAAAGATCAACATCATAACTCAGATACTATTAGAAGCAAAGTTCTATACATTTCTTAAGTAAAAAGAAATACCTTGTTGCTTGGATTCTTTTATTGTAACCACCTTCTCCTTGTTTGAGATACTCAATATTCTTATCAGATCTTTGTCAATTTTGAAGTCTTAAACTAGTTTGTTTTCTTTGGTATGCTTTGATACGTTTCTCTAATGCATAATGAGCGGGATATATGGGAATTAGAGGTTAGAAACCCTGTCACACTGACCAGGGTATATAAGGTGTAAGAGACCTAATTTAGGGTATTAATATATAATCAAGAACTCACTCTTCACCTTTCTCTCAAGCTTCCATGGCTTCCTTCTTCTTTCTCCTTTCTTTTCTATATTTCTCTCTCATCTTTTAGTCTTTCTTCTTTTTATTCTTTTTCTTCTTTCTCTCTCTTGTGCCCATTCTCCTCTCTCCTCTCAGCATACACAATTTCAAAACCACAAACATGGGATACACACTTGCATTTACTTCAATTTGCATACAATAATACACCACAAACAGCTACACAAAAAGCACCTATTGAAATCATTTATGGATATAGATTGCCTAGACCTGTTACATCATTGTCAAACAAAGTTAAAGCTATTGATGATATTGCCAATACACATGCTACTATTTTTATTGAAGTTAAAGATATGATTGCGAAAGCCAAGCAATCATACACTAAACAGGCTAATAAGAAAAGAAATTCCATGAGTTTCAAAGTTGATGATTATGTTTGGTTATGCATTGAAAAGCGAAGATTGCAAAGTGTTGAGAAACACCTTGTTGTTAAGTTAGCCTCTAGATTTTATGGACCTTTCAAAATCATTCACAAAATCAATGACAATGCATTTAAATTAGAACTGTCCCAATACTGGAAAATTCATAATACTTTTCATATCGACTATTCTAGATACTGACTTTATGACCACTAGAACTGGCCGTAGATACTTTAGATATTTGGTTAAGTTTAAAAATCATATTGTTGAAGAAGCCCAATGAATGCGTGCCCACGACCTAAGTTCTTACCCCTCACTGCTTGCTCCACATTAACCTAATAGCAATTGAGGACAATTACTATCCCATCCCGGGGGTATGATGCCAGGAGGCATATTCCATGGTGGATTCCATGAGACCATGGTGGATTTTGTGAGGTTTTTATTCCACGGTAGATTCCTTGAGGTTTTGCGGTGGATTCTGTAAAACTATATTTGTTTGCCAGGGCTCCTACACAAGGTGGATTTCTTGTGTGAAGTTGACAGGGACGCCTATCCTTTTCGGGCATCATGTTAATTTAATGTGCGCGCGGGTGATTCCACAGCGGGTGATTTTGTAAAATACATATTTAAATTAATGGATGTTTATGAGTTTAGAGTGCACTCATATTAAATTAAGGTTAGGACAGAGTTCCAACCTATTTATTTATTTTGTAGTTGAAGACTGCTAGGTATTCACTTTTGTCAATTTAATTTTATTATTTTCTAACAATTGTGAATGCTTCAGTTGATGTGTAGGAGTAGGCAGTGGTGGCATTGGGAAGCACTGGGTGATAGCGTGTATTCAGATTACCTAGAAGAAATGATCATTTTTGATGGGTGCACGCCTTATCATTAAAGGCGTGGCACTAATATTTATTTATACGTGCTTATTTATTGAAGCACTTGACAAACATTTATTTTTTTGTATGTGCATAGGTGCTCGATTTAAATATTTCATTACTGGACATTGTATTTGGGCACAATATGACTTTTGGGGCGCCCAACCGCTTTATTCATTATTTGGGACAAAAGCAAACACAAAAGCCAAAGTATGCTAATTGTAAATTGGGCTATTTTTGAGCTTGGAGATTAATAAATTTATAAATACATGCCTTGTGGAGTGCTCACACAAGGCATGGGGGAGATTGTACCCAATTTGTCTCTTTTCTTCATGTCATGCAAATCTTCCTTCTTGTTTTATGAGATTTAGTAGAGTTCTTTTGTTCGTGGGGACCGTGCGGCGCTCACCGCGCATCTAGCATCTGATTTGTGCACTAGGAACACCTCGCAATTTGTGGTGCAAATTGCACTGTTGTCCCTACTCTCCTCTTATCTCTCTTCAATAGTAGGAAACCTCTCCCATGGCTTCCCTGCTCCTCTGGCAACATTAGGGCCAAAAACACTTCAAAAAAGGCACTTGTAAGAAAATGATTAAGTTGCTAATTACTTGAGATTTTAAAAGAATGAAACCGCCAAATTTGGTTACTTAGATGTGATAAATGAGAGAATATTTAATTCATTGCAGGGGTTAGCCATTAATTGCCCTGTCAGGGTCACATTTTCAGCCATTTTTATCTTGAAACTTGGGAGGATTTGTATTTTTGAGATATGTCCACCAAAATTATGTTTGTCTACTTGTACGTCTTCTTTTCAAACACCAACCACTATTTTGCCATTCTCTTTCGTCATTCTCTTCTTTGTGCTCACTTTCTTATCACTGTGAGATTCATTTGTGGTTGATCTGCTAAAATGTTTAGCAATACCTCTGCAAGTAATACAGATGCAAGCACATGCAAGTACAAACTTACCATCCAACTAGATCCAATTTATACATCTTGGAGAAGTATATATTGTCGAGCACTATCAGATGAGATAGAGGCTAACAGCTTGCGAACTCAAGGAAAGAAACATATAGATTTGTTGGTGGATGGAAATATTTATCCCAAGGATCCTTCCACACATAAACTTCCTAACTTTTTTAATATTCATGACTACATAAGATATGTTGGGGAAGGTTATAATGGGATGCTTGGCTATTGTATAAGATTATGCTTTGCATCTTGCAAATACATGGCTCAAATGAACGAAATGAGAAAAGCATTAATAATTTCACAAACCAGAAATTTTGAGCTTATAAATAAGATTGACATTCTGGAAAATACTAATAAGTCATTACAAGACAAGCTAGCACACTTAAATGAAACTCCAATAGGATTTATAGATGATAAAAAATATAACTAGCTTGTGTGAGAGAGTAAAGAAAAGAAGACCGAATCTTGCAAGGAAATATGTCTCTAACATATCGGGCATTAATATTTGAGAGAGTGAGGAGAGAATCAATCTTTTAAAAGAGACCATGAATAAGAATGATACTTTGAGGATTCTTAAGTCACCTTAGAATAATGTGGAGTTGAGAGACCCAACTCTCAAAGAATTGGTAAAATACTTAAAGGACATTGTAAACCCAAACGAAATTGTAGAGATATGTGATACTGTGGGCATTAGTCGAAAAGGTTATCGTGCTATCTCTAGATTATGGTTTAAAAATCTTAAATATAATAGAATAAGTGCATTGGGGTTGCCTCGAGCCCTTGTAGTATCAATTGCAAGGACTACTATGAATCATAAGATTCCACATGTTTTATGGAAATACATTCATATTGAAGAGTCTATGCCATACAAAAAGATTAAAAAAATCTAGTTTTGAATACAATGCGTTTTACAATATATGGGTTGATCTAAGAAGAGTGCATATTGCAATGGTTCACATGTATAGACTCACATTAGAGGAATATCACGGTGTTTTGAAGTTTGCCTTGAAGTTAGAGAATCACATATTCAAAAAGGACAAAAGATGAATGGACTACAACAATGGTGGGGGTCAAGGACTAGTGCATAAGTTCCAATCTAAGATGGAGATTTGATGGGTTGGTACAGCTCATGTACCAATTGAGAATCATCAAACATTGAAATGGTTGTTCACTCATATAGGTATTCCAAACATTATTAAGTCTCAAAGTGAAGGGTAAATGTTGGTGGTTGATGGGGTTGGTAATTTTAATGTAGAATGGCACATGAGTGTTGACTTAAAAACTATCAAATGTATGCTTGGAATATGTAATAGGGAAAATGCAAAATGTCATTGTATTTATTGCATGCAAAGTGTTGGGTCTAAAGATTGGAGCGACTTGTGCCCTGCAAGCAGAGCCCTAACTAGATACTCTATATATTTGAGTACATTTAAAAACAAAGAAGACATATGGGATCCCATTCTTTCAATTCCTCTTAGAAATATTCATATATATACTTTGCATGCAAAGATTAGAATAATTGACAAACTTATCAAGTTGCATCTTGGCTATGCATACTCAATTAAGCCCTTGTCTTTATTGGATGAGTGTATTGACAAATGCGAGGCATTACTCTCCAAAATAGGTTTTCATGGAGGTCAAGTTTACTTAAGAAAAGATCCAACACTTTCATGGAAAATAAGAGATATCTGGCTAATGTCTTTGGGAGGCTAAAAAACCAGATGCTTTTTAGGAAGCCATATAGGAAAACATGTGAGAAATACTTGGGAGTATTGGATAGAGCTGTGTGGGATAACGACAAACGTTGCAAGCAAATTGCGACTTGCATTTCTAAGGATAGAGGTTTGGAGACACCTTGATATATTTCTAAAGTTCCTCAAGCAACAAATGACAACCTACACATATCCAAAAGAGTTCAAATGTTGATTACAAATCTTGTTCAAGTAATAAAGGAGGCATGGGGAGAAAAGGATATCACATTTTATTTGGTAAGAGAGAATATTTGATCTAAGTTTTCTTTGATAAATTTTCCAATAGCGTAAAATGATTGTTACTCTCTTGAATTTGCAGCATATCCTTCATATCCATGGGCCTTACTTTGTGGAGGAGCAAGGCTCCCTAGCAACTTATAGCAGCCAAGGCATGGAAAAATCTCACTATCAAGCATGTATAAGTTTTTTTCGAAGCACAAGACATGGAAGAGTTACAAAAAGCAATGCTCTTGAGGAGCTATTTAATTGGTTTTTTTGACAATAGCTTCAAAGAATGAATACTAAAGATAACAACAAAACTTGAGAATTCATAGTATTTTTCAAGATAGAAAAGTGCAAAGCTAGCTCTCAAGAGCCTTTCCATCTTCCTTCTCCTCAAGGATATTTCCTCCATAATGTAGAAATTTTCTTCTCTTGTAGTAGCCAACTATTCATTTTATATCAATTCTATTTGTTGCCAAAGCATAAGATGAGAGGGCTAAAAAGTATTCTAATCTAGAAGTAGAGAAACCAAAACCATAACCAAAAATCCTAATTTCTGTTGTCTTTTCCAAAAACATCACCTTTTGCATATTATACATTGTAACCCAGAGAAACCAAGTAGCCTTGTAAGTGCCTTAATACATAGTATACGCCATGTTGCTTCCTCTGAGAAGATGTTATGGAATGAATAGCAAGAAAACATGGGGATCAATCCTTGCCAGGTAATGGCCAAGTGCAACATCTTTGAATGAACTAGCACCACCAGCTCTCAACCCTTTCCCCTATCCCAAAGAAGTTATCAAAAATCTTCAATCTCCAATTGCAAAAAAAAAAAAGTCAAATGAAAGTTGAAATCAAACATATTAATGTATCTTACAAAATTGGAGATAATAGTACCAATTGATTTTCATCATTCTCTAGCTTACTTGGATTCCATATATTAATTGATGATTGTGCCTCATTGGTATCTTGCAATTCTTTAACATACTCTCACTCCTCTCTTCCAAAATGGAAAATTCCAAGTCGCTCTTGAAGGTGGTTGAACTCCTCATCATCAGTAATCCCCAACATCCTTTGCCTTGTTAAAACAAAGAGAAAGGGCATCCCGTGCATAAAAAACTTAAGTAATTCTTCTTTTGATTCATTTTCAACATCAACAATGCCATTTATAACATTAGAAGCCTCTGCAATGATCGTTAAACATTAATCCTCCACCATGAGATTGAAGAGCCTTTGGATGTCTGATATAGTAGTATGTATTCCTTGTCCTTATAAGGAAAGTTGGAAGAGAAGGAACTATATAGAAAGAAGAGGAGTCACATACAATGTTTGTATTTACATGGCTTTTTTCAATTATGGTCTCATCTTTGAATTGGGCAACATCTATTTGACAGCAATATATGCTTCTTACTGGAGGCCCAAATATTCCTCAGCATGCTTCTCATTGCCACCTCATCCAAAAGGTAGAAGTTGAAACATTTTGGTTCCTCCAATTGTTGTTCATCAGATTTGATAGGATATTTAACAAGATTATACACAATGAATGCAACTGCTTTTGACATAAGCCTGCATTTCCTAGAATGAGCAGAAAAAAACACATTTGGTGCATAAAACCTATCGAGAGAATGAGATCCACACTTCCTTGTGAACAACGAATTCTCTGAAGGTGAGCTCCCAATAGGTATATGAACATATTCCTTTGCATCCTTTTCAACCACAGGTAATGCAGGACTTTCAAACTCACGAAACTCCACAATTTTTTTTGCAAGAATTCAAGACATGATCAATATCCCAATCTGGGTTGAAAATATCCTTTGCAGTTCCATAGTAAGATACCTCCATGCCATTTTGAAGAAGAAAGTCTAGGAGCCTTTCCGAGAGAGAAACCTATGTGATATGAGACAATCCAGGAACCCTCAATGGTGACTTATCTTTGACTAGAGACTTCTTAGGCATTCCCACACTTGCTGTTGTGAGCAAGGAGAAGAAGCAGTGGTTATTTCTTGAGAAAAGGAAGGAAAATCAAAACCCCTTGACCTTGAAGACAAGCTTTTTCTTTTCCTTTTTGGAGTGACCACATCTTGGGAGCCTACAAAATCTTTTGGTTTAGACATCAAAGGATGCATGATACGGCTCAAATAGGTGAAGCCGACCACACAGAGAATGCCTTCTTGTTTTGTATCGTAAAATGCCAATACAACGCAAAAAAAACTCAATCACCTAATGAACAACACTTCTCGCTTCGTATCATGATTTCCACAACAATTGAAAGGAAATAACACCCAAAATAGCACAAGGAACTCGGAAATAGCTTTAGAGGACTAAAACAATTCGAGTGCTAAATTTAGTAAAAAAGAAAAAAATAAACCTTGTAACACGTATTTATGGACAACTGGAAGGATTTTCCACCTCGACAGCCATGTTGATAGCCACATGATGCCCATAGTGGCAAGCCCTAGCCAATAATAAAATGCCACATGTCACGTGCCACACAAGTATATAAGATTGATCTTGGCTTACGTGGCTCATTTTAATCATCTACCATACAACACCAAAAACAACCCCTTGCAGATTGCCTCTCTTGCATGTCGTGTGGTATCTGCTACTTTGCTTTGTGCACACTTGTTTGTTAGTCCATGATACACGAAGTGAAGAGATCTCTTGCAGTGATGATGCTTCTCCTTTGTCATGCCGTATCGGCTCCTTCATAATACAAAGCGAGAGCATCTCTTGCAAAGCTAATACATCATAGAGATCATGCTGCATATTGTCTTCTCCATGATATTGAGTGAGAGAAACTCTTCCAAAGATAAGAATAGCTTTGATCACGTTGTATCAACCAGTTTACCCTCCATCTTTCTTGCATTTGGTGTTTCACCTTTGCGTCCATGATCCGACACAAATAGGTCCTGAACAACATCACGCTCCTGTCAAGTCTCACGGTGTATTCGTAGTTCAATGATATAGGACGAATAGGTCTTTTGCAAGATCATAGTCCATTTCTCTCACATCGTATTTGTAGCTCCACGATACAACGTGAATGGGTCCTTTAGGATAGCACAGTTTTGTCCTCTTGCGCTGTATCTATAGCTCCACGATATGACACGAATAGACCCTTCATGAGATCACACTTCCCTCCTCTCGAGTCGTATCTTACCCTGCGTAGTTCATATTTTTTAAATTGGTATTCCTGTCATTTTCTAGTAGGTGATGGCAAGGACAAAGTAGGCAGCAAGGAAGGTCTATGTAGATAACAATGATAGTGAGGAAGAGGCAAGGCCATCACAGGTTCCACAAGTTTTCCCTCCTGAGATCCCTCCTACCCCTAGTTTTCCCTAGTCTCGTGCCCCATGCAATCAAAGCAATCAAGTGTAGAGAGCGTGTGTTCTCCTCCTGCCCATGGCAAGCTCCATGTGGTCCAACCCTGTGATCTTGCTGACAGATGATTTTTGACACCGAGAAGTGCTTAAAAATAGCCAAAAAATTTGAATTTTAGGGAAAAATAGACTTTGTTGAATGTGATAGCTACAATCAGTACGATTTTAAGCGGCAAAGCCCCAAAAGTGCTTAAAATACCCATTGAGTGATGGTTGGGGAAATTTCATAATTTTTTCGACTATCGGATTGGATCCCATGTGATGCTAAGCAATGGGGGACTTCGAGATGATCGAGCAAAAAATTTTAGACCTCGAATTCGACATCGGATGTGGAAATGGGGGTGCCCGGGAGGCCAAGGGCCAAAGGCCAAATGTAAATGAGATTTAGGGGGCCCAAAGGGTGTGACTTTCAGGGCCTCCCTTTGGAGCCCCCTTGATTTTTGATTTTGTGGGGGGGGGGGGGGGGGGGCGCGATTTTGTCAGCTGCATGGAGGATGAAGGTGACATTTTGTGCCGACGATTTTTTTAATGGAGGGGCCATGGAAGCTTCAAAGCAACCCCCCCTAGCAATGGCATCAATGATCTTCATCTTCTCTACGCTTCCTATCGCCGCCTTCAGCCTTTGAAATGGCTGTCTGGATATGGAGATAAAAACTAGTATTTCTCTCTCCTCCCTCTCTCTCCCCTTAAGGGGCAATTCATGCTCATGAAGAAGAATGAAGGCTGGTTGAAGGATGCTTGCTCAACATGAACCGGATTGCTCCAAGATCAAGAGGTGGCTAAGGGGAGATATTCAACATTGAAGATTTGCTGTAGTCGGTCCATTGGCAACCCGAAAAAATTGATTACAAAACCCGCAACACGCAAATAAGCGGTATGCCTCATTTTTACAAAGGAAATTTGCTTCTTGTTGATGTTTGACGGTCTAAATGAAATTCATATGGAATAAAAACTTGTTTGGATCTTGTTTGCACTATGATTGAGGGTTGGGCATAAAAAAATTGCAGACCCGTAATGATAAATAGTCGTAATAATTAAATTATAACCCAAAAAGCATATTTTTAGTGTAAAAATGAAGGCTTTATTGGTTTGGGTGGGAAAAATAGATGTGTATCCATTTTAGGTTCCATCACTTTCTTCTGCCAGGTCCTCCTCCTCCTTTCTTCGTAACTCCTCGTCCTCCTCCACGACTCTTCTTTTTCTTTCCTCCTCGGCCTTTTTGCATTCTTCCTCTAGTTTGTCTTTTTCCTCCTGCTCTTCTTTTCTTTTCCTTTTGGCTTCCTGCTTAGATGCCTTTTTAGCGTGCCTTACTTGTTCCGTTGTCTCTTCTTCTTCCTGCTTCTTCTTCCTTTCTCTCTCCTCAGCCTCCTTGAGGGATTGTCGTTTCGCTTTCTCCAAGTCCTCCCTCTCCTTTCTACGGCCTTCATCCTGTTTCTTCTTCTTTTGCACTGATCTCTTCTTAGTCTCCCTAACATGCTTTTTGCTTATTTGTTCTTCCCCTTCTTCCTCTGTCTCCGTCGTATTGCTAGACCTGTCCTGGTGTTGATGGGGTGTTTCTCCCTCCCCCTCTTCTACTTCCTTTATGGCCTCCTAGATAAGCGCAGTTAAAATGCCCCCATATGCAATGAATGAGACTTTGGAGGAAGCCCTTTTTCTTTCTGCAGCCTTCGACATTGGTGATTCTCCTCTTTTTGGCAGGCTTTCTAATGCTAGCTTGGGCTGCCTGATCGATAATCTTGCGCACGTAGCCATTCCAGTCAACTTCGTGCAGGGTTTGGGCCGCTACGTTTTCTAGGATTGGTACGCTGATCCTATGCATCAGTGCATTATAGTGCTGGCTGGAGAAGAGCGCATGTACGAGCTTCGCTTGTAGTCTAGTCTCTGCACTGGGGATGTCCTGGATGCTGATGCCATCGTTCGTCAACACCTCCTCCTTCCTCATCCCGAGCATGGCACACACGTCCCTCTTTTGCTTCTTCTCCACCTTCGGTTCCAGCCCCAGTGCCTTCTCCACCAAGGCCGGTGTTAGATGGACCAGCACCTATTTAGCATTTTGTCCCCTCCCCACTGTGATAGTGCCGAACTCTCCATCGGGATTGTAGGTCCTGAGGAATTTCACACAGCTCGTGTGCTTAGGTTCTCGTGAGAAACTTTCTAGGTACTTTTTAAGGTTGCAGCTTTCCACGATGCTCCTGGCCGCCTCTTCTTTGGCCACTAATTCTTCCAAATTGTGGATAGTCCAGAATTTCAGCTGGTTATAGGCGCTGTTCTCCAGGTTGATGTTGTACCGCATTCTTTCTTCCTCTGTGAAGGGGAGTCAATGGGCTCGGTCCTGCTGTGACATCTTTTGTTCCTGTCATAACCGCAATTTTCATTAGTGCTTACGACATAGTAGTCGCTAAAACAGAAAAAACTTTATGCTTCTGACTGAACTCATTAAAGTCTAGTGCAGGTTTGCTTTTCAGATTTTGACTTTTTGCCTTTTAATTCAAAGTTTTTGTGTCCTCTTTCCTACCCCATCCGTTTTTCCCAATGCATGTTTACATACTTCGTGGCTTTGATTTGCTTCATTACTTCTAATTTGATCCACCTTACTCCTTTCCCTTTTAGTCTGAGAAGAATCCTTCCTAGGATGAGGGTTAGAAGGTGTAGGCATTTTGGCATGGTCGGCTACTTGTGGAGTAGCCAGGTATAGAAATTGCGGTTGTATTTGAGATGGCTTCGCGGTCTAGGTCAGAGGGTTTAATCCCCACTTGAGTGATGTATGTGAGAACATCAGTTAGGAAGTCGCCCGCGTTGACGCAACTAGCGATGTGTAACTCCTCTTCAGTCAACAGGCGGTCGAGGTAGGGGTGTCCCTTGATGTGGTCTTCTATAGGATGGCCTCGCAACATGGTTAGCACTCGATAAGATGTAAGCGCGACGTAGGTGGGTCATACTTTGCCATTTTGATAGCGTGTCGCTACTCGGCATTGGTCATTACTCGGCATCCTTCGACTTCCCATTGCAGTCTAAGATCGTACCAATGCCTTAGGAACTGGGATTTCACCTCAGCTAGTTTTAACAACTCTGCCACTTCTTGATCAGTGATGGCGGAGGTGGTTCGCTAATCACACGACGTGATGAGGTGCTGTTGGATTTTCTGCACTTTTGAGATTTCACTGCTGACCAACTTAGTGGCAGAGGCAAGGGCTTTTGCAAATGCAAATTCAAACGTTTCCCAAGAACAAGGCATCGCTTGAACTTCGGCTGCAAAGGATTTATCCAATAGGCCTAAGTCGAGGCAATCATAGCTCAAAGCTAGCGACACAAAAGTAGCATCCAGTCATTTAATGCAATCCACCACATCATCCCCTGTTTCCTCAGCTAAATTAGCTGCTAGTGAGAGAAAGGATTTCCGCTCGTAAGAGGGCCTAAGGTTTGTGGGCGGTTGGGCTTTGGTAGGACTTGAGCCTTTGACTACGGAGAGTTGCTGTGGTAGGACTTTGGGAGCTTGCGATTGGGTCGTTGGGACAGAAGCTAGGTTAGCAATGGCCTCGCGTGATGGCTTATTGCTTTTAGGCTAGAGTTGGAAACCCGGATCGTTCCCTGCTTGTAATGATGCTCGAGCTGGCGGTTGTTGACAGAATTGGGTGATTTGCGTGGGTTCGCGTGTGAATGGACTCGATGGTTGCGGATTAGGGAAGCTATGCGGCTCTTGGGTTCTAGGTCTTACAGTTTTTGGAATGATCGATCTTGAGGTTGGCGTGCGAATGGTGCCTCTGGCCATAGGGGCCTTAGGTATCCATAGCCAAGCATTGCCCTCATAGTAGCCTTGTGCGCGCAAGAGAGCCTTGGGGACCCATCTCTGACTGATTACGCGTCTATATTCCTGTGGCTGTGTTTTGGCCTCCTAGGTTTAGAGTTTTTGGTCTTCTGAGGGTAGGAGTGTCGACTCCTAGGCAGTTGTTGTGGTTGTTTAGGCACCCATTCGGGGCGAGATTGTGGGGCCTTATCTTGGACTGGTATGGGTTGCGGGCAATGAGACTCGGGGAGTGGCGGCCACATTCCACCCCCCTCCTTCGAATTGCCTACAGGTGTTTCTATCGGTAGCTAGGTGGCCTGGGATGCGGTCGCGCAGCCCTTGCAGAAAGTTGTCACAATGCGAATGTTCCCTATTGCTAGGTGGATGTGCTGTGATGCGTAGTCGACATTGCAGTGGGTCTGCTTTTTGAAGGTGCACCCCAGCAAATGACTCTATGCCTGTGTTTTCAGCATTTGGCAGCACGTAGAAAAGCATTGGAACAGTCTCAGACTCGATAGAAATGGCTGCCTTGCACTTGCCGAGTAGTGCATAGGAATGAGCCCCATATGGATTTAATTTTGCAGTGGTGGGTTGGAGTTGTGGCTGGCCAAGTTGAGTCCCATGATTGTAGGTCAGCATGTTCAAGTCTGCTCCCTCGTCGATCAAGGCGGTGAAAGCACATGTGTGTTTGGCCGTGACCGTGATACGAAGGTATGCGGGTTCCACGGCTTCCTCGTCCTCGTGTTGATTTCGGTGATTGTGGCCACTAGGACCTTGACAGGCGGTTTTAACATCGGTGGTTCATGCAAAGGATGCATGGGAGGGTAGTACTTCTTAACACGGCTGCCATTGAAGAAGCCTATTCCTTCAGCGTTTAAGGTTTTGAGTTCGATATTGCCTGTTCAGCTGATTGCACGAACCTTGAATGGTCCAAGTCCTCTAAATTTCATCTTTTGTTTATGCCCTTTAACTGAATAGAGGAGCACTAAGTCACCCTATTCAAACTCGCGTTGCTTGACGTGCTTGTCAAACCAGCTCTTGCGTCGGGCTTTTTCGCAGATCGGTGCATGGGTGGCAAGAAGACGAGTCTCTGAGAGACGCTCGAGCTCAACTAGTCACTGCGTCCATGCCTCCTTTTCTTCCCATTGCTCGTGAAGCACTATTCTCAGGCTAGGGACGAAGAACTCCATCGGTAAAATCGCTTATGTCCCATATGTCAGCCTAAAGGGGGTTTGACCAACAGCCGTTTTATAGGCAGTTCGGTAGGCCCAGAGAGCTGCCATCAACTTGTTGTCCTAGTCGCTACATGAAGCAGAAAGGACCTTGGTTAGGACATTGATGAGAAGCTTATTTGTTGATTCGGCCTGGCCATTTGCCTGAGGGTAGTATGGAAAGGATTTGCGATGGATAATGAGGAAGGTGGATAGGAGGTGTGCGATTACTTCATTGATGAAGTGCATGCCTTGATCGCTGACCAGGTCGATGGGGCAACCGAATCGTGAGATTACTTGCTCCCATAGGAACTTAGCCATTGTTCTAGCATTGTTTTTTTGTGTGGCTCACGCTTCTGCCCACTTAGTGAGGTAGTTCGTGGCCACAATGATGTACTTGGCCTGCGAATAGTGTGCTGCAGGACTGGTGGGCCCGATGAAATCAATTCCCCATTTTTAGAAGGGTTGTCGAGCAATAACTGGGGTTAATTCCATTCGATCCTTGTGAATTGGGACCTTCGTCCGTTGGCACTCGTCATAGTGCTTGACGAATCGCACTGCGTCGCGGAAAAGCATGGGCCACCACAATTGAGACGGCAACACTTTTCATACTGTCGTGTCTCTACTAAAATGCCCTCCAGCAATGCCGTCATGCGCTTCTGAGAGCACATCATGCACCTCATATTCGCACATGTATCTGTGCAACAATCCGTCTTGCCCCAGCCTGTAGAGTTGGCTTGCAATCAGCTGATAAGGCTGGATCTTGAGGATTAATCTCCTAAGCTGGGCTTTTTCTACTGATCAGTCAGATAGTCCGTGCTCAAGCAGTTAGACTATGTCATCTGCCCAATATGGTGTTAGATCAGCCTTAAACAGGTTTCTCTCACTAGAGAGGTTAAACAGATGGGCATCGGGGAGTTCATCAATAACACCTTGCCTAGAGGCTTCCCCGGTGGGAATGCGCGATATATGATTAGCCATGTAATGCTGCTTTCCCTTCCGTACCAGTACGGAGAAGTCGAACTCCAAAAGCAAAAGGAGCCATCGCTATGCGTCCCGTAACACAAGGTTTGTTTACCAGATATAGCAAGGCTTGATGTGGTCAACAAAAAAGGTGAAGGGTGTGGCCAAGAGGTAATGCCTGAACTTCTTCACTGTGAATAGCATGGCTAGTCCTTCTCTTTCCGTCGTTGAGTAATTCATTTCCGTCTCAGTGAGTTGTCTGCTAGCAAAGCTCATTGGATAGTCTAAATTGTGTTCGCCAGGCTGGCACAACACTGCCCCCACGGCAAACTTAGAGGCATCGGTATGCATGTGGAAGGTGATGGTCCAATCTGGGGCTCGTAGGATTGGTGTTGTGATTAGAGCCTTCTTCAACTCTTCGTATGCCCTTTGGCATGCTTCAATCCATTCGAAGACTATAAGCAGCTTGTACAATGGTTTGGAGATCAACGCATAATTGAGTACAAACCGCCGATAGTACCCGGTATGGCCTAGGAAGCATTGAACTCCTTTGTAGTTGCTTAGGGGGGGAAGGTTAACAATGACCCTAACCTTTGAGAAGTCAGTGGTGGCAATGCCATTCTTTGACACCACGTGCCCAAGAATACATCCATGCTTCACCCAAAACTGGCACTTTAAGGGGTTCAAGGAGAGGCGGTATAAACGACACCGCTTAAAGACTGCTCGAAGTTTGTCTAAGTGTTCACCATGTCGAGTGGACGCAAAAGTCATCGACAAAGACTTCTAACTCCTTGTGTAGCATGTCCTTAAAGATGATGCACATGAGGCTTTGGAAAGTGGCAGGGGCATTAGTCAGCCCGAAGGGCATGACTATGTACGCAAAGACACCCCACTCAGTGGCGAAGGCAGTCTTATGCCTGTCAGCAGGATGTACTTGCACTTGGTTGTATCCTGAGAAGCCATCCAGGAAATTGTAGGCTTCCTTGCCTGCCACTCTCTCCAGCATATGCTCGGTGTACGGCAACGGATAATTGTCCCTCTTGGTGGCAGCTTCACCTTCTTGTAATTGATGCACACTCGAATTTTTCCATTTTTCTTCATCACGATGACTATGGGTGATACCCGGTCCGTGTGCTCAATTTCATAAATAAATCCTGCTCTCATTAGCTTATCAATCTCCTCCTTGACGGCATGAGCATGTTTAGGATTCATAGGGTACAATCGCTACTTGACCGGTGTTGCATCCGGCGTCATGGGTATGTTGTGGGTCACGACACTTGGGTCCACCCCCTTAAGCTCTCCTAAGGACCAGGCGAAGACGTCTATGTACTCTCACAAGAGAGCGACAAGACTCGTTTCTTCTTCACTAGTCAAATCATCAGCAATGAAGACTGGTCTGGGTAGTTCCCCCTCTTGGGCTAGGTCCACCTCCTTGACCCTGGCTGGTCCCTTGATTGGTTCACTTGTTTGTGATTGACATTTGGCACCTAATAGCACTACTACCCTATCCCCCTTTTTGAATTTCGTGAATCGTTTAGGGAGGTCCTGTGGCTTCTGTTGTTCTTCCGTTCGATCCTCCCTAGGTTGTTTTGCCTTCTCCTTTCTCAATTGCCTGCGCCTCAGGTGGACCGGTAGGTCCCCCTTAGTGCGTTTGGTTGTGGGCAGCCTAGGGATCTCTAGATCACTCTCCGAGCTAACCTCTAATTTAGAGTCAAATTCCCCCTCTTCGCTAGAAGAAGTGGTTTCTCCTGGTGGGCGTAGTTCAGATGGTGATTCAGTTCTCAATATTGACGTCATTCCTGGCTCGGCTAGTCTTGCTTGTTCAAGGTCTATGGCTCCTACATGTTCCAACCAGGTGCGGTCACATTCCCCGCTCATGAGTCCTCGTTCCCTACGGAACATACTTCTTCTATGTGGCTTGGAGCCTGCCTATATTTGCTCTATTTCTTGTCCTTCCGTGTCGTATTCCACAGTATCTACCTCTCCCTCACTTTCATCGCTGAAGGACTGGCAGTCTTCGTATTCATCGCTCAAATTTCCTTCATCAGACTGCTCGTCATATCCTAGGACTCGGTCTTCCCTTGGTCGTTGGTTAGGCACCACGGCCCAGTTATACATGAGGTTTAAGTCATGCACTTTGGTCCATTGCCACTTGGGTTCATCTAGGAGATCCTGGAGTGGTTTGAGATTTGCGGCTAGATTGTCAGCTAGCTTGTCCAATAGATACCCCAGTATCTCCTGGGATTCCCTTTTGTTGGTTGGAACGTGGGAGTTGACAGGCTTTGGCTCCCCTTGAAGGCTTCCTGACATCATGCAGACGGCACGGAAGGTGTGTTGTTGGCCTTACCAATTGTTTTGATGGCCGGCTCATATGCTTCGTGATCAGAGAACGGAAGGTCGATTGTAGCAAGGACATGCATCCAATCCCGCTCGTCCTCTGGGCATGGGACATACCTGGTCAAGGGCCCATAGGGCTTCCTAGCCTGAGTATTGCCCTTGAGCATAGTAGAGATGGCATCTAAGTCAACAGATGAGGTCTTTCAGGTGTCCATCTCTACTCTCACGGCGTCCGTCCTATTGCCAAGGAAGATTAAGCCGTTCCCCCAATCTTTGATGATCCTAGCGTTGTGCATCCAGGGGCGGCCTAATAGGATGTCGTAGTCCACTACCTTCACGACTATAAAGTCAACGGAGAACTGGACACCTGCGATCTTCACTGGCCAATTCTTAAGCACCCCAAATGGCTTAACTCTCATACCGTTTGCTAGTGTGACATTAAACCTAGCAGTCTCAATAGGTGGGTTTCCCCAAGTCTAAAGCATTGCGTAGCTAAGCACGCTAACCCCGGCCCCTGTGTCTACAATTCCCTTCCTCGTTGTGTCACCTAGGGCTAAAACTGGCAAGACTACATGCATCTCCGAGCCTTCCCAAAAGGCATTGATATGCAAGGACTTAGGCGTAGTGTGCAGTGTCAAACTTGGTATTTGCATTTCTGCCTCATGGTCCTGAGGGTCTGTTGTGACCTGCTCTTGTGTCCCTTCAACCCACTACTTAAGGTCTTGCCATAGGGTGGGATGCTGCCTAAGCAGATCTCTCAGACTGAGTGTTACCGGGGTAGTCACTAGTGTGGTTAGGAGATCATTGGGTGTTTGTCTCTCTCTTAACCTGGATTGTCCTAACCAGTAGCCATGACTGAACCGCGGCCTTGCAGCAGCGTCGAGGCTTGGCCTTAACGGCACCTCTTGTGGTGGAGCTATTTCCATTGACTTGGACTGTGGGAGTGAGGTCGGCGTACTTATACTGGAGAGGTCATCAATCCCATCCTCCATGATGGGCTTAGCATCCTTTAGGTGTTCTTGGGCTTCCTTCACCCATTCCCTCACCTTCTCTATGGCCTCTAATTGTTGCTTCGGTTGCGGGTACTGCCCTACCTTAGCGCTCCCCTTTTCGTCCGTCTTAGGGGCTGACGTCTCTGCTTCCGCATCAGAGACCTTCTTTCCAGTGGTGGGCAGAGTTGTAACACTCTCAGTCTTTAGTGCGATTTTAGCTTTTGACATCCTCTTCCGCCGTCTACGGCTCTTCTTCCCTATCGAGGCTACATACAAATTGCTAGGTCATGGCAAAGAGATGCCAACCTGCTTCGTTTGGGCACGGGTCATGACCCGCAACGGGATAGGCGTGGCCTCCCTGTCATGGTTCTCGACACTGAACAGCCCCAATGGGACAGACGGATCATTGGCTGAACCAGGTGATGGCTTCCTCCTTGGGCAATCGACAAAAAGATGAGTGATTCCGCACTCAGTGCACCTTTGGTCAGTCTTATCTCTGTTTTGTTACTCTCTCTCAGGGCAGCGCGACGAGACATGACCTGGGTGGCCACAGGTCCAACAGGTAATTGAGTCCTGTGCCTGCCCTCCTAGGCCCTTAGCTCGTCCTCTTCCCAGTGCCATCACCCGGACTGGTTGATAGTCCATGAGAACAACGTTGCCCTCATTGTCCTGCGAAACATAAGGGCATATGTAAGCTTCCTCCTTGTTAGATTCTTCCACATAGTGGACAGGAGCGTCACTGGGTGGGTGGGTTACGTACGGACTAGGCGGCCTAGGAATGCCTGTAGGATTTATTTCCATCCTGGGAACGGCTGGCTTAACGTCATTGGGCGTGGGAAGGGCCAATGGGGCTCCCCTTGCGAAGAATGGCTGCACCCTGCTCACGAGGTAAGGTTGGCCGTATGGTTGTGAGTACGGAAGTCTCCTTGGCAGTCTACAATGTGTGACATCATGTCTGAACCTACAACAGTTAGCACAAGGTCGTAACCTAGGGTCTTGATACTCGGCTGGTAAGTGGTTTCTGCCACAATACACGCATTGGATGTGTGGATGGACGCGTTGGTCGTCTCAACATTTCTTGCAACTTGGCTAATTCCATTCTAACATCAGCCAAGTCTTGATTCGTTTCGGTGGCTTTTTCCTTATCCTGGGCTGGTGGTGCCGATCGCTCACTTGAGGTCAATAGCCTCTCCGAGCTTCGCGAAGCGGTCTCTTCTACGTTAGTGCTCTTGGAGCTCCACTCCTTCAGCCGATTGTCCACTCGGATGGCCTCCTCAAAGACCCTGGCTAGCAAATCCCACTGCAAGCTCGAGTTGCCTGCTAAATCCTTGTATAGCTCCCCGTTCTGAATCCCACTGATGAATATAGTCGATACTACTCTTTCAGTCGGTCGCTCTCCAGTAGGGATTCTCTTAAAGAGACTCCGTACGTGGGTTACGTAGTCATGAATGTCCTCCTTCCCTTTCTGCTTGACATTCATCAAGCGTATGAGTAGGTTATTAGAGTATCTAGGCTCGGCAAATCTCTTGACGAAGAGATCCTTGAGGCCATCGAGGTTGGCTCGCTCTGCGTTATCTAAGCTCGTATACCACATCCTACCCTTGTCGCCCAAGCAAAGCCCGAACGCTTGCGAGCATTGAGTTAGGTTGTTGAGGCCATTGGCTTCGCAGACTTGCTCGAACTATTCGACAAAGCTGTAGGGATCGTCATGGGGTTGGTACTTATTGAGTTGCTTGGCAACAATAGGGATTTTAGCTTGGCTCTTTGAGCCTTGGTTTGCTTCTAACCCTGCGAGCAGTGATGTCGCTAGAGCCGTCGCACTTTGCTCTGCAGCCATGTTATCGAGCAGTCGCTTCATCAGAAGCTCACTTAGCATTAAGTCTCCCTCTAGTGCCCTCTCGTGGTTCTGCCAGCCAAGTTCAGTACCCGTTGCACCTCTCGCAACTCCATGCTTTGCCTGTGGTTCCTAGCCTACTGATCCCTGTTGTACTTAGCCATGCTTTGTAATGCCTTGTGGGCCAGCTTTCTCTCCTCTTCTAGATCTGCAATGATAGCCTCCGCCATTCTACCGCGGTGCTCGTACCACGCATGAGAGTTGTAACTATTGACCAAGTGCTTGGAAAGGCTCCCAAGTCAAATTCCTCGTTGTATCTTTGGTCTGAACTTTCCTTTGCCATTGTCGAGTTGTCATGCTCCACCAAGCTATCGATTAGGTTCAGTAGGCTAGGCAGATCCACTTCGTCGGTGTCCCTTGCTTGGTCCTACCTCTGATCGTTGACGGTTTGTCTCTGTATTGGGTTTTCTCCAATTGGTGGGTTCCTTGAGTGGTGTATCTGGGTGAGTTCCTTCAGTTTTTTAATACAATCCTCAATTTATGGCCACTCAATGTGTCTTTCCTCGTGCACTCGTGCTCAATCAGGCTTTCAGTTTCCTTATGTGTACTTCAAGTGTGAAAATTCAGGGTGAGTGTAGCAACTCCTTCCTAGGCGTCTTACACACTCTCACATTGTTTTGGGCCGAATAGGCTTGTTGGTCACTTCCTGGCCGTCTTGTTAGGGTTTAGGGTTTTCCTAAAATGTTGCCTTGTTTGGTTTCGGTCAGATCAGCCTTACAGCTCAGCGGTTCGCTTCTGGGCCTCTAGTCTTGCAATTGCCCACTCCTAGCTGCTAAGCAACATCGCCCTTCTACTTTGTCTATTCTGCATGCCAGAATCAAGTTTTGAGTGTCCTACGGGCTTCCGACAGTCTGAGCTGCCGAGTCCTAGCTAGGTCAGGCCAATTTTCTGAAGATTTGGCAAAAATATACACTCGGCCCAACTGGTCCGAATTGCAGGGTCTGAATGGGTTACTCGGATGGGCCGAGGGCCGAACCCAGGGACTGGGACAGGGTGGACTCGGACGGAGTCACTCGGACGGGTTCACTCGGACATGCCGAGCGGTTGACTTGGAAAATGTTATTCGGATGGGCCAAGGCAAGTGGGCAGAGGGCCGAGTTTGTTCACTGTCCGAATTATAGACTCGGACAGGTGGATTAGGGTTTTGGTCGGATGGGCCGAAATCGACACGTGGCCAAGGATCGATTCAGGGACTCGGCCCAGGAGTGGTTACTCGGACGGGCCAAGCGTGGCGCATGTAAACAACGGGAAATCAATTTCAATCATCTCTCGTGCTTCACTCAATCATACCAGGCATAACCTTCCAGATCCGACCTAGGGGAGCAAGATAAGGGATTCATATACCTGGATGGAGTGACGGGCTTGTCGTTGGTGCGATCGAATCGAATCGACCGGTAGCTCTCTCTCTCTCTCTCTTTCACATTGAACTGTTGCAAATGAATGTTTCCTTAGCATTTTGGCTCTTATACCCCTTCATGGGTATCGTGTTGACGCCCCCAATCACTCACTTACCATTCTTAAGCATTGCAAGCGAGATTTTTGCCATTTTTGCACGATTTTTTGCATTGTTTGCCTTGTTTTGCAACAGTGAACCCTACCCTTCTCCGGTGTGATTTCCTAATCCTATCCTACTCTAAATGAAACATGAATCGAAGGCAAAATACTGAACTGATTTCTCCATGTTTCCTAATCATCAAACAACAAAATAACCCAACATACTTACTTATTTTGAAGATCAAAAACACCCAAACTTCCTACCTATCTCAAGCTCCAGTTCGAGGATGAATCCCTTACTTCGATGCTCGATATGAGGCGTGCAAGTGCTCAAGCTTGAATCTGTTGGTCTCGACAACAGAACCAAAATGTGGGAGCTTTTGCTCAACCACCAAGACCCACGGACCGCTTATTGTTTCAAGCGTTCCAAGCGAGCTCTAATGGCTATCTATCACCTAGCTGACACGCCGTCGATCCTATGAGTGTAGTGAGCTTACCTTAGTGGCGATATGAGTTGCCTCCTCTCTTCTATGTAAAATATTACAAGGCGCAGCGAACAGAATCTGAGAAAGAGATAGAGAGTACACAACAGATAAGAGGAGAATCAGTAAATTCTTTAACTCCAAACAACTGATACAAAGATGGCTCTGTCCACCCGTGCGCTTCCACTGTGTGAAGCTTAGATGGCGATCTAGACAGAAGATAGGTGAAGAGCTTAAGGCTAGCTAGAACAACAACTCTGACTAGGTGAAAGATGAGTGAGAGATGGCTGCGAAGGGGTTTAGCTTTTATAGCCCGCGAAGGTCGTTAGGTCGGCCTGCTGACCGACCTACCATATGAGCCTCCACTAGTCGGCCAGGGAATATTCCCTTTACCATCAGGCTGGGGGCGCTGCCCCCGGCCCCTTTTAACTCCCTTACCACGCAACTCAATGCAATGTGCCTCGAGTTGCTACCAGCTTAACCACTCTGTTTAACCCAAAGATTAGACCCACAACAGTCACCTTTTTGCCATCCGGTCACATAGACCTCATTTGATATACAAGTCAGGACTCAACCAATGTTCGGGCTCACATTTGGCTTCTCCTCATAATGGGGGCCTTACAATTTTGAGCACCATGGATCATTGGTAGCACCTAATGAGGGTGGGGCATTGATCATATCTAACACCCCCCCTCAATGTCCACCCATAGGTGAACTATCTCCTCTTCCCAATGCCGAGTCTCTGAAGATGAACTTGAAGCAGATCCTTCGTAAGTGCTTTGGTGAAGATATCTGCTCCATTCTCCTCTGTTGGACAGTAGACCAATTCCACTATCCCATCCTCCATCAAATCACGCACATAGTGATACTGGATCTCTATATGTTTGGTGCGTGCATGAAACACTGGATTTTTGGCAATGGCGATGCAACTCTGATTGTCACATCTCAGCACAGTTGGTTCTTCATCCTGCACTCCCATATGCCATAGAATCCTTCTCAACCATACGGCCTCACATGCAGCAAAACAAGCTGCCTTGTACTCTGCTTCGGTAGAAGAGAATGCCACTGTTGGTTGCTTCTTACTAATCCAAGAGAAAATTCCTGAACCCAAAGAGAAACAATAACCAGAAACTGACTTCCTCGAATCAATGTCTCTTGCCCAATCTGAGTCACAGTTCCCCACAAGAGAAGTTTCGAAACTGTATGTGATACCATAGTCAAGAGTTTTCTTCAAGTATCTGAGCACCCGCATCCCAGCCTTCCAATGACTCTCATGAGGTTTGTTTGAGAACCTGCTCAAAACACCAACAGCAAAACTGATATCTGGTCTGGTGTTACACAAGTAGATCAGACTGCCGACCAACCTCCTATACCTCCCAATGTCTGCTAGTGCTGATGTATCCTCGACGGATAACTTTGCATTCACCTCCATAGGTGTAGCTATCTCCTTGCACTCGGTCATGCCAAATGCCTTCAAGATCTCCCATGCATACTTCTTCTGAGAGATGAAGATCTTTCCTGGCTCTTGCCAGACTTCAATCCCCAAACAATAGTGTAGCAAGCCCAAGTTTGTCATTTCAAACTCAGAACTCAAGGCCTTTCGAGTTTGGTTGATCATATCTTCATAGTCACCTGCAATAAGAAGGTCGTCCGCATATAGGACAATCACTACAGACTTTTTACCATCCCTGTAAACATACAAGTTAGCATCTGAGGCACATCTTTTGAAGTTTAGGTTTAAAAAGAACCTATCTATCCGCTGGTACCATGCTCTGGGGGCTTGTTTCAACCCATACAATGCCTTCTTCAGTTTACACACTTTGTTCTCAGAATGGGGGGCCTCAAACCCTGGTGGCTGAGCCATGTACACCTCCTCCTTGAGGTCACCATTTAAGAATGCTGACTTAACATCCATTTGGTACACTGGCCACTTCTTATGGGCAGCCACTGCAAGTACCGTGCGAATAGTGGTCATTCTGGCAGTTGGGGCAAATGACTCTTGAAAATCAAACCCTTCAACTTGTGAAAAACCTTGGGCAACCAGTCTAGCTTTGTACTTTTCTAAGGTACCATCAGCCTTGTACTTTACCTTCCAGATCCACTTGGTGCCAATAACCTTCCGCTTTGCTGGTCGATCCACTAGCTCCCAAGTGTCATTCTTCATTATGCTGTCATACTCCGCTTGCATAGCAGCCTTCCATGATGGATCTGCAAGTGCTTCTTCTAAGTCAGTTGGCTCCTTTACTTCTCTCATAATCTCAACCATCAAGGCCATATTGACTATGTGAGCAGAAGCCCTCCTTTGCTCCTCTATTCTCTGAGACCTCCTTGGTCCGTCTGCCTTCTCCTCAACAGATGCAGGCATAGGATTATTGTGGTCATAGAGCTGCTTCACCCAGCGCGGCAATGGCTTTTCCGGTGGGGTGATGTCAGGTTGGTGAACTTTTTCTTCATCATCTGAAGGTGATGCTTCCTCCTCCTTAAGGATAGGGATAGCTCTCGGGACAGGTTCATAGTGGACTACTTCTTCGCTTGATGATAAAGTGGAAGAACTTGCCTTCTCCTCCTCCACTGTATGCGGTTCCTCCTTGAACACCACATCACGGCTCGCGATGATCTTCTTTGCCTCTTGGTCATATAATTTGTAAGCCTTCTGCTCATCACTATAACCCAAGAAGATACATTTTCTGCTTTTTGGTTGTAACTTGTTTCTCTTCTCATCTGGAACATGTGCATAACATTCACATCCAAAAATTTTGAAATGTGAGACAGATGGTTTCTTACCAGTGTAAGCCTCATGAGGTGTTTTTCCCTTGAGAGCCTTTGTATAGCTCCGATTTAGAATGTAGACTGCAGTATTAACAGCTTTAGCCCAAAAATGGTTAGGCAATCCCTTGCCCTTTAGCATGCACCTTGCCATCTCCACAATGGTGCGATTCCTGCGTTCCACAACACCGTTCTGCTGAGGTGTGTGAGGCGTCGTCAATTGACGCTTGATGCCTTTGCTCTTGCAAAAGCCTTCAAACTCCTTTGAGTTGAACTCACCACCACCATCTGTTCTAAATTTCTTCACACTTTTCCCTGTTTCATTCTCAACAAGTATTAGCCATTCTTTAAACTTACCAAAAGCTTGAGCCTTATCACGAAGGAAGTACACCCACATCTTCCTACTGTAGTCGTCGACAATCAACATAAAATAAGAAGATCCCCCCAAGGCTTGTGTAGGCATCTTACTACACAAGTCATCATGCACCAACTCTAGAGGAGCCTGTGCTCTATTCTTGCTTTCTTGTGGAAATGCCTTTCTTTGTTGCTTGCCCATCATACAAGCTTCACATGGTTCCTTCAATTCAGTTATTGTAGGTAGGTGAGCAACCATACCTTGCTTTTGCATCTCCTTCAATACTGCAAATCCGATGTGTCCAAACCTTTCATGCCAAAGCTTACTTGTGCCCACTCCAGCGGTGGCTGTAAGAGCACTTAGCTCATACAGGTTGTTCCTTCTTTCTCCTTTGCCAACAATTGTGCCAGCACTATCAATAATTTCTGCACCTGTCTTCTTGAACCTCACTTCATGACCAAGATCAGTTATGGCAGCAACTGATAAGAGATTTCTCCTGATTTCGGGAACATACAACACATTTGAAAGCTTTTTGACTTCACCATTTGCAGCAACAAAAGAAATAGTACCTGTGCCCGCAGTAGGGCATTTAGCATCATTTCCAACCGTCGCAGTGATGGATTCTTGTAGAGGCTGCATAGAATTGTATAGACCTTTCTTGTTGGTCATGTGACGGGAGGCCCCACTATCCAACACCCAAGAGTCAGTGGTAGATTCTTCTTGCGCCGAGGAGCACACTTCCTCAATGGTCGCCATGAATAATTCCGACTCTGCTTCAGCCGTATTGGCTGTCTCTTTCCCTTTACTTTTAAGGGTACCATTCTTTTCATCTGCCTTCTTGACACGACAATCTGCAATTGCATGTCCTTTCTTCTTACAGTAGAAGCACTCTCCTTGAAACTTCTTCTTGCCGCCCTTCTTCTTTTTGTCACCATCATTTTTGGTGGAGGAAATACCTTTGCCTTTTGCATTGGCAGAGAATGCAGCATCTCCATTGTTGCTTCCTTCTCGGGCTTTCAACCTCAACTCCTCCTCCATTAATAATGCACAAAACTCCTCAAAAGTCAAAGCTTGAGGTCTCACCTGAGTATTAAGGGCAGTTACTAGTCCATCAAACTTTTGTGGACAAATCCGAAGACACCTCCGAGCTAGCTCTTCGCTAGTCTTTTGTATCCCAGCGCCAGCCATCTGGTCGCGTAGATTCTTAATCCGAGTGATGAATGCTTCAACCGTCTCTCCTTCAGCAAACTTCTCCGCTGCTAGTTGATTCTCCAAGTTTTGAATCCTTGTTTGGTTTCGCGTTTCGTACTGACTCCTTAGTACATTCCAAGCCTCTGATGCTTTGGTTGTATGCTGAATCAGAGTCAAAACACTGTCAGAATAGCTTGTAACTAAGGCACACAATGCATCTGCATTTCTTCGTTTCCAAGCTCGTAGAAGATCTGCATTCGGAGGAATCATCACACTAGGATTTGATGGGTCGGGGGTAGGCTGTGGTTCTGCGTCAGTCCCCAGCACAGTCTCTAGAAGCTCATAAGAATCAAGGATAGTTGTAATTTTGAACTTCCACAAGGTGTAGTTTGTACCATCTAACTTGCCTTCGCTGAAGGTTGGTGGATGAATCCTCAGTGTTTGAATAGCCGGTACAGCAGCACCACCTCCTGCACCGCTTCCTGATGCGCCAAAACTGCTTCCCGGAGTCGACATCGTTTCTCTTTGCTGTTGAAGCCTTTGCCTCTTGCACGCTCTCTGATCTCTAGAGCCCCCTGGGCTCTGATACCATGTAAAATATTACAAGGCGCAGCGAACAGAATCTGAGAAAGAGATAGAGAGTACACAGCAGATAAGAGGAGAATCAGTAAATTCTTTAACTCCAAACAACTGATACAAAGATGGCTCTGTCCACCCGTGCGCTTCCACTGTGTGAAGCTTAGATGGCGATCTAGACAGAAGATAGGTGAAGAGCTTAAGGCTAGCTGGAACAACAACTCTGACTGGGTGAAAGATGAGTGAGAGATGGCTGCGAAGGGGTTTAGCTTTTATAGCCCGCGAAGGTCGTTAGGTCGGCCTGCTGACCGACCTACCATATGAGCCTCCACTAGTCGGCCAGGGAATATTCCAGGGAATATTCCCTTTACCATCGGGCCGCGGGCGCTGCCCCCGGCCCCTTTTAACTCCCTTACCACGCAACTCAATGCAATGTGCCTCGAGTTGCTACCAGCTTAACCACTCTGTCTAACCCAAAGATTAGACCCACAACAGTCACCTTTTTGCCATCCGGTCACATAGACCTCATTTGATATACAAGTCAGGACTCAACCAATGTCCGGGCTCACATTTGGCTTCTCCTCATAATGGGGGCCTTACAACTTTGAGCACCATGGATCATTGGTAGCACCTAATGAGGGTGGGGCATTGATCATATCTAACATTCTACACACCGGTAGCTCCATGATCCTAGATGCTAGCTCAAGCATCCTCAAGCCTCCTCCACCTCTAGGCTCCATCCTCCATAGCCGTGCGCACAAGAAGAGAGAAGGGAAGAGAAGAAGAAGAAGAGGAGATGGTGAAGAGCTTCACCCTCTTGATCCCTCACTCTCACACACACTCAGTCCCTCACACTCTCACACTCCCTCTCTCAAGAGCACACTCAAGCAAGAAGGTGAGAAGGAGAGAAGAGGAAGAAGACTCCTTTTGCCATACACTAAAGAATGATCTCTTATTCACTTTTTGAAATTTATATATACAAACCCTAAAATCCCATGGGCATCCACCCCTTTTTCACATGACCGGCCATTGTGGCAAGGTCATTTTTCCATTTTCCTCTTTTAGCCTCGTGCCTCTAGCCTACACCCGTCTAATATTTTACAATGGGCACAGGAGGGAGCCTGGCGCTCTTTTACAAAGATTTTTTGAGTTTTTGAGGTGCCTTTTCTTTTATGGTTGCTCTTTTTGCCCCGGTCTATCTTTAGGGGCCGCTTGCGTGTCTTTGCTCTTTTTCTTCATGCTCCTTTGCTTTTTCTCCATTTTTTGCCATCTTGGCTTTGCCATCTTGACTTGGGGTTAACACCAAGTTTCCAACCTCCCCTAGAGCACCTACTCAGCAAAGAGAGCAACCTAGACCCTCTTCTGCTCATGGAGGAGAGCCTTCCAAGCCTAGGAGAAGAGAAAGTCTAGGTTTGTTTTACTATATTCAAAAGTGTTTTAGTGAGATAAGGAAGGCCAAGAGAGCTACAAATCATGTCATTCCAAAGATAGCTTTTATCAGAGTTGTCAAGGAAATTTCTGATAGATTATCAAGGGTGTCCACACTGAAACTAGCATGCAAAAAAAAAGGCAACTCCTTACACATCCATTCTTTGTCTTTAGGAGCCAAGTGAAGACTTTGTTATTGAATTTATGAATGATGCTTGCATTGCTGCTAATCATGCTCATAGGGTGACCTTGATGAACAAAGATTTTAGTATGGTCAGCTGAATCATGTATAGCTTTGACAAGGTATTGTGGCCCTTTCCCACTACTGATAAAAAAGACTTTGAGATCCTTAAGATTCTGCCAAAACTATCCAGGAGAAAAAAAGGACCAATGATCAAGGAGATGACACATCTATACCCAACAAAAACCATGTTCTAACAAGAGTTTGTCCAATAAGAAAAACCACAAGTGGTCATAGAATCTGATGGTAAAGTTTGCAATAGAAAAATCATTGTGCTTGGTCCTGTCAATTATAAGAGAATGGGTAAGGTGTATGGACAAATGGTTTTCAATGTTTCTTGCACTTCTAAGAAAAAGGACTATCTTAGTATATCTCTTGAGGACAAGTCCATGCTTGTTGTTAAACAAGATATTCAATTATCAGATTCTGTAGTCTATTGTTGCATAAAGTGAAGCATTTTGACTCTCAAAAATTTTAGTATATGGAATGATGGTGCTGTTCATTGCAAATAACACTCCTTTGTTTTTGCTATTGGTTTTAGGGTGTTGATTGCTTTGTGAAGATTATGGGAGAGAAGGAAGGAGTCTCGCTTGAAGCTTTCTTGCTTGCACAATGGGGGAAGACACACAAGGGTGGAGGCTGAAAACAGTTTTCCTCTTCTTAGTTGTGTAAGCCAAAAGAACTCAAGTACAAAGAAATAGAAGAACCCTCTATATGGGTCTCAAACCAAGCTCAACTAACTAAGGTGGCATACTAACTGAGCCACGAACTAGAGTAGATAAGGATAGCTATCATGTAGCTATTATTCATGGGCGGTGTACTAACCGCGTCTGCAACTGACAAGTTGGTGACATAAATACACAATGGTCACCCTGGCGTATCACGAGTGGAGCTCGATATCTCAACACTCCCCCTCGAGCTCAATCCCAATTCCTGCACACCAAGCAGGTCTCTGAACTTGCGCAGCTTCTCTGCACCCAATGCCTTCGTGAATATGTCAGCTACCTGATCCTCTGTGCTGACATAAACTAGATCAATAAGACCTAGTAAAACCCTCTCTCGCACATAGTGATAATGCACCTCAATGTGCTTTGTTCTAGCATGATAGACTGGGTTATTTGCCAAGTGTATACTACTCATGTTGTCACAATAAATGACAACTGGTCCATCTGTAGACTGATGCATATCATAAAGTAGCTTATGCAACCAAGCTACCTCACATGCAGCCATTGCTACACCCCTGTACTCAGCCTCTGTGCTCGACAAGGCAACTGTAGGCTGTTTCTTGCTGCTCCAAGTGACTGCAGCACTCCCAAAAGAGAACACATATCCACTGGTAGATCGTCTATCAGAAATACTACCAGCCCAATCAGCATCAGTGTATCCATGCAATTGTATCTGAATCCCAGTCTCATAAAATAGTCCATAATGCAATGTGGACTTCACATACCTGAGTATGCGTCTAGCCGCATCCAAATGTGGTTTCCTTGGAGCCTGCATAAACTGACTTACCAATCCAACAGCATAGCTCAAATCGGGCCTGGTAATAGTCATATAAATCAAACTTCCTACCATGCGTCTGTACATCCGTGCTCAGCTTCACATTCTGCTCCAAAGGAACTGAAATAGGCTTACAGCTTGTCATCCCATATTTGGACAGCATGTCCAATCCATACTGCCTCTGCAAGAGCTGTATCCCACTTGGTGATCTAATCACCTCAATGCCCAAGAAATAACGCAGCTCTCCCAAATCCTTCATCTCAAACTTCTGCTTCAATAGCATTTTCACACGAAGGATATCTTCATCACTGTCACCTGTCATAATCAAATCATCAACATAAATGACAAGTAGCATAATACCTTTCTCTGTTTTTCTCACATAAAGTGAGAAATCTGCCTTGGAAATCTGAAAGCCAATAGTGATAAGATACTGTCCTATCTTGTCAGACCATGCTCTAGGTGCTTGCTTCAAGCCATACAAGGCTTTCTTCAACCTGCAAACAAACTCAAGATGAACATCATGCACATAACCTGGTGGCTGCTCCATATAGACCTCTTCTTGCAAATCACCATGCAAGAAGGCATTCTTTACATCCATCTGATGTAAAGACCATCCCTTTGATGCAGCCATAGCAATGACTGCTCTTACGGTTTCCATCCTTGCAACCGGACTGAATGTTTCTTCATAGTCAATGCCATATGTTTGTGCATACCCCTTGACTACTAATCTTGCCTTGTATCTGTTCACAGAACCATCTGCATTGTGCTTCACCTTATAAACCCACTTACAGCCAATTGCATTTTTACCTTTAGGCAAAGGTACCAATTCCCATGTAGCATTTGCTTCCAAGGCATCCATTTCTTCATCCATGGATTTCTCCCATTTTTCTTTTCCCATGGCTTGCTCAAAAGAAGTGGGTTCTGGTTCCTGTATCACTTTGACCATATATGCATAGTGAATGGCTGTAAATCCATCATATTTCAGCCTATCCATAGGATACCTAGCTCTCGTAGACCTGCGCAAAGTAGGTTCACTCCCAGGTGCTCTCAAAACATCCCTAGTCTTCCTTACTCCAGGTGTAACAATAGAAGGAATACCCAACTCATCATCAATGCTCTGTTCTGAGCCACTGGATTTACCATCCACATAAGAGTGACCTGCATTCACATCAAACATGGACTGATCAACCTTCTCTTTTCCTTTTCGTGATACCTGCATACCACTATCTGCATTACTTTGAGAAGATTCTCCTGATCTCAATCTGCCTGTCCATGGTGAAGAATGTGAACCACTACTAGAGGACGCTCCAGGTCCACTAATATTTTGTGACTGCTGCTGTGAATTTTGTGCAGCATTACCATTTTGTGCATCTACATCATCAATCACATTTACTGGTTTATACCAGCTACTCATCTCATCAAAAACAACATCTCTGCTCACTGTAAACTTACGAGTAGAAGGGTTATAGCATCTATATCCTTTTTGCTGCAGAGAGTAACCAATAAAGATGCACTTCTCAGCTTTTGGATCCAACTTGGATCTCAACTCATCTGGCACATGTACATAGGCAATGCAACCAAAAATTTTCAAATGAGAAATATCTGGTTTCCTACCAGTATACCTCTCCTCTGGAGTCATTCCATGTATTGCTGCAGTGGGAGTCCTGTTCATTATGTAGACTGCTGTAGCAACTGCTTCAGCCCAATAAAAATCTGGCAAGTTTTTTTCATTGAGCATGGCACGAGATACCTCTCCAATATGCCTGTTTTTCCTTTCTGCAATTCCATTTTGTTGTGGGGTATAACTGCATGAATATTGCTGCTTTATGCCATGCTCCTGCAAGAACTTTGCAAACTCATTTGAGAGGTACTCTCCCCCTCCATCTGACCTTAGGCATTTTATTTGCAGACCTGTTTCTTTTTCAGCCATAGCTTTAAGGGTTTTGAAATGCCCAAAAACTTCACTTTTCTTTTTCATAAAATACACCCAAACTTTTCTGCTATAGTCATAAATAAAAGTGACAAAATAATGACAGCCTCCAAGAGATGCAGCTTTAGTAGTCCACACATCAGAGTGGATTAATTCCAATGGCTTCTCACTCTCTTGAACATGTCTAGGAAATGGTTTCCTTGCCTGTTTTCCAAATTGACAGGCTTCACATACCTTATGCATTTCTGCAACCTTGAATTTCGGTAAACCTGCAACAATATTTTGGGCTTGCATTGATTTAAGTCGCTGTACATTAACATGACCAATGCGTTTATGCCAGATATCAATATCTGCAACTACACCGGTCCCATGTGCAAACATTGCTGCACTCAATTCAGACATGTCTGCATCCAATGTAAACATTCTGCCCTTCTTCTTTCCTTTTGCTATCAAGCGACCTTTATTTTTCATATCCTCAACAAAGCATCCATGAGGATTAAATCTGACCTGCAAGCCCTGTTCAACCATTTGACCAATAGAAACCAGATTCTTGGTGATATTCGGGACATGAAATACATCGGACAGGTATTTCTTTTTCCCATCCTGCATAGACAAGGGAATTTTTCCAATCTGCACAATAGGATGTGCAGTATCATCACCAGTCTCCACAAATCCTGGTTTTTCCATTTTCCTTGCATCCTCCATCCATTCTGCATGACCTGTCATGTGGTTTGATGCACCTGAGTCAACATACCATACATCATTGCTTTCTTTTGCATTTGCCATAGAGTTGTTCATGTGCTGCACCATAAACAGATGCTCATTTCTGTCATCACCCTGTCTACTAGAGGATGCATAATTTCCTTGTTGCAGTTTTCCATTCATGATGTCATTCTGCTTTTTATAGCAGTCTTTAGCCATATGACCCATTTTACCATAGTAGTAGCATTCAACATTACTGTTTGCATTTTGGCCTCTTTGCCATCCACCACGACCTCTTTGGCTCCCCCTGCCTCTAGAGTTACCACGTCCTCCTCCATAGGACTGGTTTTCTTGAGTTTGCTGCATATTCTGATTTCTGCCACGGCCTCCAAATCGGCCTCCTCTACCTCTGCCTCTACCTCTTCCAGCATTTGAGTAGAAGACAGCTTCTTTTGAGGTTCCTCCTGAAGAAGATGCACCACCATTTCTCTGCTCCTCAGAAATTAGAAGAGCAATCAACTCCTCAAAATCAGGAAATCTTTCACGGACGGAAATGGATGTTCGGAATTGTGCATAATCCTTTGCTAGACCATTCAAGGTCACAGAAACTAAATCATCATCTTCCACTGGCGACCCAATGGAAGCAAGTGCATCTGCAATCTTCTTCACCTTCATGTGGTAGTCATTGATGCTCATATTTTCTCTTTGCACATTATGCAACTCTTGCTTGAGCTGCATTTTTCTGGCTTGAGTATTTGTGCTATACATTTTTGACAAAGTATCCCATGCCTCCTTTGGTGTACTTGCATCCTGAATATGCACAATCATAGAGTCTGAAATGCTGATAGACAGCCAGTACATAACTTTCCTGGCTCTCTCATGCCATGTTTTAAATGCCTGCATTTGCTGTTGATTGGGAACATCAGGAAGAACTGGTTCTTCTTCATTTCCTGCAACAAATTTCCAATATCCTTTTCCCATAAGGAAATTCGTCATTCTAAACTTCCATGCTTGGAAGTTGTTCTTGTCAAGCTTTTCAGTGACAATCTGTGAAAGAGAATCAGATGCCATTACAGAACACTGCAAAAAATTCTGTCACTGCAAAAAACACAGCTTCACCCTCACAAGGGAAAATCTGCAAAACTGGCGAAAGTGGTATTTGACCACACAGTCACTTCCTAGTGACGATTTTGCATCAACAGGCAACAGGGATGATTCTGTAACTCCCAATGTCTCTGCGCACAAGCATACGATGCAATTTCTACAGTAACTTTTCACCGACCTGTAGAACAGTGGCTGCACAGCATAAAACTGGGCCTTTTTCTGAGTGCGTGCAGAGAACTTCCGCCTCCAAAACAGGCCCCGAAATGGCCTCAAATCAAAAAAACAAGGTCGCCGAGGGCTAAAGCCTTCGCCCGCAGCATATACTGCCCTCTTGCTTCACCGCGAAGGGCGTCTCAACCTGAGACAATGCACTCCTGCACTTTCCGGCTGTGCTACCTACAGAGATCTGCTCCCAAAACAGAAAATGAAAGCAACACTGCTCCTCTTACCAGAATACCGCGAGCTTGGCTTGCTTTCTTGAGCTCCTTACCACGAACAAGGCTCTGATACCATGTGAAGATTATGGGAGAGAAGGAAGGAGTCTCGCTTGAAGCTTTCTTGCTTGCACAATGGGGGAAGACACACAAGGGTGGAGGCTGAAAACAGTTTTCCTCTTCTTAGTTGTGTAAGCCAAAAGAACTCAAGTACAAAGAAATAGAATAACCCTCTATATGGGTCTCAAACCAAACTCAACTAACTAAGGTGGCATACTAACTGAGCCACGAACTAGAGTAGATAAGGATAGCTATCATGTAGCTATTATTCATGGGCGGTGTACCAACCGCGTCTGCAACTGACAAGTTGGTGACATAAATACACAACGGTCACCCTGGCGTATCATGAGTGGAGCTCGATATCTCAACATGCTTCTCTCAACCAAGAAATCTCTAAAAGTATATTTATTATTGATCCATTGTTATCAGTGGAATTATTTTCAAGTTTTGGTTCAAACACAAAAATTATTTTCAAAATTTTTGATTTCATCACAAAATACCATATTTTTTTTCTTACGTTGAAAGGTATGCAATTTTTCAAAAGGGTTAACATAAATTTCTTTGTTGTATTTATTACTTACTAACATTTTACTTTTGTAGAGGACATTGGAGTCTCATATATATTGATATACTCACTAGAGAAATTATCATCATGAACTCTCTAAGTGGTATCCTTGGCCAATAAAAAATGTGTGATGAATGGAATACTACTTGCTTTTTGGTTAATTGTTTATTTTATTTGATTGTCTATTTTAGAACATGTTTCCATTTGCAGTGTTGTAGGCTTGTGGCTACCTTCTTGGACACCACATATGAAGATATTGTTGATCCTAAAAAATCATATACCTTTCTCCAACAAGAAGTAACCTTGCAAAGTGATACACATACTTGTGGACGTAGAGTGATTTCAAATGTCTACATGACAATAGATTCAAAGATACTTAAGATAGATGGGGTGAATGTAAGTATTTTTCATATTGTTTATTTTTTGAGGAATCCTTTTTCGAGTTTTCTAACTTGTTACATTTTTTCTTGTAGTGCTAAGATTTCCCTAATTCATATATGTGGTGGATAAGGGAGCGATGTATTGAGTTGATTTTGGGTAGGGCAATCACACTAGCCAATCCCAATTCCCCTCCACAAAAATATTCGACTAAGACTAAGGGAAAGGACATGCCATCTAGAAAGACTAGTAAGGTGAATTCCAAAAGGAAAGGAATGCCAACACTTTCCCCTATGGAGTCTCATCCATCTCCTCTTCATCCTGAAGAGAAGAGGGCTCATGCCAAAGTCAAATTCTTAAAAGCCACTATAAGGAGACTAGAGATCTTTGCAGAAAGTGACAAAGACGTTACAATGCCAAAAGACGATAAATAGATGCAAACATAAACTAGGAGGAATCTCCGTTATTATTTTGCATCCTTGTATATTTTCACTTCAATTTTATAATTGTTGATTCAATGAAAATCTCTTTATCTTATGTAAATGCAATAAATATTTTTATATTTATGGCTCAAAACTTTCAATTGTGGGAGACAAGCAGCTCATACAAGAGAAAGATATTTCAACCCTTTTCCCAATTGTTTTACCATTGACTTTGAACTTATATCCAAGAGACGTACTTAGTAGCTCCAACGTATCCCTTATATCCTTAAGACTCCAATTGGAAGTGACATTTATATTCTTTTCTTCTTCATGTGTTATAACTTGCACCTTAAGTTTGAAAGGCATGCAATTTTTATTAGAATCCAAGGGAATCCAAATGCCTAGTTTAAGTTTGTATCTCCTATAATCGAAGTCCAAAGCAAGAGCTTATTGTGCGATGTTATAACACAATGACAAGGATTAGGGGCATACAATACACCTCATGGTATCGCCCTTATGGTCATACTCTCTAGATTTTCAAATCCTCCCTATAATGTTGTCTAGTTTCTCTTCTACAAAATTTCTACTTAGCCAATATACCTTGTCCTTTGTAAATTTGCTGTTTTGAAGTAGGCCACAAAGACATGCAAGGGGCATGACATGCATATTCTTCTTGAGACCCTTCTAGCCATCATGAACTTTTGAATATCTTAACATATTTTAAATTTAAAATTGTGCATCGTTGCCTTATCAAGAATCTTCCAATTTAGAGATGAAAGACTTGGCAATGGCAAATCCTTGATATGCCCATATGTACCTTCACTAGAGGGAACCATATACTGTGCATAATATATAAAAACCATTCTCTCACTAAAAGAACCCGCATCTCATTAGCATAGTTAATGTCTGCAAAAACCCTATGAATCACATGAAAGGTTCCACTTAAGCTCTCCATAGGTTGCCATTCAGTACTTGTTGACAAAAATATATCTACACGAAGAATTTGATATTAGTACTTGCTTAAATGAAAAAAATATCACATATGTTATGAACTCTGGACGTACATTGTGTCTACTAGGAAACACATTTTCTTGGAGGTAAGTGCATATCCTTGGCCATGTAAACATATTGCACTTTGAAAAACCACCCTTGATGCATAATTTTGAAAGCAATGATACATCCCTTCCAGTGATGTTTTATATCCTCTCCTTTTTTTCTTTTCACCTTGTAAGAGTCCTTGCAAGAGGGCATCATGGTAACTGAATTGTTTATGCAAAAGGTTTTTGGGCCCCAATTTCCATAAGCTCCTTAGCTATAGATGGTGCAGGGGTTTACTAAACAAGAAGGGCACCTTCTAGATGCCATACTTAGATTGAATTTGTAAAGAAAGAAGCTCATTGAGAAAGGAGAATGAACTAAAAAGGAATATTAAGAAGACTAATGAAAATATATTGGATGCCAAAAAGCTCTCGATTTTCAAGAAAATCATTATTAACTTCACAACATCTTTATCATGTCCCTTGTTAAATTTTATAAGTAAATAAGGACTTCGGGGACTACTAAAACATGTCAGACTTTGAGATTTTTGCTAAAAAGGAGGAGAGAATCATGAAGTGGACTCTACTATCTCCAAAAAGGAGGATACAAAAATACCATATTCTTGCATACATGGAAAATTTTCTTCGTCTCTTTTCTTAATCCCATGATTAACAAAATTACATTTTTTGAAGCGTTTTTGGCTCTAATGCTGGATGAGACTCTTGCACAAGGATTTGAGCTTCCTCCAACATTTGAGCTTCCACAAGCTGAGAGCCCTAGTGCACATATGTGAACTATTTGGGACAACCATTGAAGCTTAGTTTGAGCTCTCAAATCTCTTTGATCTTAGTCCGTAGGACCCCCTTCAGCCACTGTTGGCCTCATTCACCCGGATTGAAGACATGAAGCTCAACATGCAAAGGACTCTTATGGGCAGCTTGAAAGCTCCACTCAAAGTTTTCTAATTCTTGAAGAGAAAGCTCGAGGACAAGCATAGGAGCCCCCACTATCAGAGCAAGCATCAAATCCTTAAAGATTTCATCCATTGGAGTGCTTTACACACCCAGGCTTACTTGATGGAGAACTTGTCACTGTGGTGGGATCATGATTCATCCATCTACAAACATTAAAGAGGTATATCAATTCAATCTTAATCTCTCATTTTAACCCTTTTATTTGAGAGATTAAGGATGCATATTGCCTTTTAGTCAAGTCCTTCGTTGTATGCATGCTACCCACATGAAATTAGTAACCTATTTGCTCCCATTTGCCTTCCAATGCATTATATTATCTCTCCATCATTTGTTATTGCTAAAAATAACACTTATCTAATTATGTGTGTCTTGGATTATTCCCAAGTGGATAATAAGCCATTTTAAAAGGGTAAGTGGTAGTTAATGAGTCACTCTATGTGATCAAGGCATCCATGTACGACACTTGACATGTATGCTATCAATATGAGATGTATGACAATAAAATCTACTTATGCAGTAATGATAGAGAAAATAGATATATCCACGTACTTGGGATTATTGTCAGTATGCTTAGGATGTTTCTTATGATGATGATCAGGCCCCTTAGTCCATGAGCCATTCATACAATGCATGTGGGAATTGGGATAGACATTGTTTTAGTCACATATACTCAAGACCAATCATAGAAAGATTCCTACAAATTTTTTTGTATTGTATCTAGGAGTGAACCCTAGTAGAACTTCTCAGTGTGTCCGGTCCTTTTGCAGAAATCACAGAAGAGCTGATCCTTCTTGCCTTTGTACCTGTTGCCAACATATAATGCATGCTCATCTCTAGAGGCACTTGGTTCTTCCTTAGATTTTAGCTTCTTTTCCTCCTCTAATAGTGATGCTTAGATATTAAAAAGCTCAGGGTTTGGCATATTAATTAGAGTTGTTGATACATTATTATATTTAGGAGGTAAACTCTTAAGTAGAACACCGATGTAAACATCTTCTTCCATTTTAATGCCAATGTCAAAGAGGGATTTTCCCCCTTTGATTTGAAAAAAAAATAATCCCCAATTGGAGTTAGAATCTAAAAGTTATGGACATTTTTCTGCACTAAGGTCACTGTAGATAGGGTGTAGACCAAGGCACATAAATCCAATTGTAGAATTCTTTGATCATTTTCTATCACAAATCTTGATAGCTCATCTCAAAGAGGGCTTCTTGCCCTTTGATTTGAATAAAAAATCACACTGATTGGAGTTTCCTACTAGAAGTTACGCACCATTTACTAACAGTGGATCCTATGGATTGCACTTAAATGACTAGTTAAAAAGGCAAAAGCAAGGTCCATGTGAGGAGGTACAAAGGGAGATTAGGACTTTAGGACCTCAATGAATGATGAATCTATCTTGGCACAAGATTATCATGGTGATATGCAAGAGGAAGTGCCCGATATGGACCCCTACAACATGCTCCATCACACTCTATGTTAGCACGATCTTTGTCATATGTAGAGGCATAATGACATGGTTGCCAACCATCACTAGATGCTATCTAAAATTGATGTGGAAATTATGCAAATGGCCCTCTCAAATTCTCACACTCAACAAAACCTAGACCAACTCACTACTCTTGTAGCCCAGTTAACCATTACTTTGGAACAAGAAAATAAAAACAAGTCCAAGCGCAAGTCTTGATGGCCTCTACCATTGGAGCCGCTACATGGTCCATAGGGCATTCTTGGATCCAAGGGTATTCCCCCTTCTACTTATGAGATCAATGAGCCCTCTTATGTTAATGATGAGCCTCTCTTGAGCTCCCCCATCATCCATGTAGCCAACCCTCTAGTGAGACCCTCCCCCACCATTGGTAGAAGATCCCCAACTCTTCTTAGGAGCCCCAATGGCACTTATATGGCTCATCCCAATCAAGGACAATATGGTATTAATAGAAAACATGGAAATAATGGGTAGCATGGCTATAATGGGAAACATGGGATAAATGCACAACATGGTATGCATGGATAGCATAATACGTACAAACATCATGGTATATAGGGAGGACAACAAGGCTTTCATAGGCAACAAGGCCCCAATGATCTTTGTGACAAGATCCTTCTCACTAAGTACATGTGAGAAATGCGGGATCTAGAGCATGGCAGAGGCGGAAGCTATGAAGGATGGAAGATGAAGATACTACTCATGTTGACATTGACAAAGAAGACAACTGTTACACAAGTGAATTAGGTTTCAAGATTGAGACTTGAACTCATAAACACAATCTTGTGTAGGACTGATAATGACACAGACACTTGAAAGAAAGAGACAAGTACTATTGCATTATGATCATTATATAGGATTGCTTGGTAGCACACTACATCACTGTGCCTATGGGATCTGTCTCTCTTTCTAGAATGAACTGCACCTTCCTAGCCTAGTTGTTCCATACAAAGGGGCATACATAGGGTGTGATTGGCAGATTCTCAACACCCCTCCTCAATCACAACCTGAAAGTACAAAGTGTGTAGAGGATTTAGTGAGAGCAGCACTTGCAAAGTGTGGGCATACCACAAACATGGCAAAACACCATAGGCTGTCGCAAAAAAGGCTAAGTGTGGGTACCATAAACATGGTGGACATCCAGAGGCTGTAACAGGGGCCTCACAAAGTGTACAGAGGCTGTAGTACAAGGCTACATGAGGAGTTTTTTTTTTCAAGCTTCTGAAAGGAACATTAAGGCAGGTACAATGCTTTTAAAACAGAAAATGAGAGACAAGGACCGATAGGCCCTTGTGGTCTTTTTCAGCATATGATTTCTCTTTGTCAGCATGGAAAATCTTCTTGTCTTTCATCCTTGGTTCTTCAACTTTGAATGATGTGGTCTTTTGGTCTTCATGGCTGATCTTCTTATTGTCCTTCTTCCTTTGCTCTTTGATCTTATGGTCTTCTTGGTCTGTTTGGTCTACTTTTTCTTTGACTTTGCTTGCAGCTTTAGTCTTCATGTCCATGTCCCCCTCAAGCAAAGGTATCATCTTTGAGGTAGTGGAAATGTCTTCAAAATCTTCTGATGGATTCATTGATTGAACTTTGATGTAGACAGCTCCATGTCTTTCTACAAGTAAGATAGCCAAGTCTTGCATGCAATGTAAATGGGCAACAAGAGTAATGTTACTCTTTATAACAGGTAACCACCCAAGAGACTTCATGCTTGGCATTTCCATGATGGAATCAGCTTAAAATTTCTGAAACTTTCCAGCACAAAGTTGAAATCTAATGTGTCAGAAGACACAACCAATGGCAATGAAAACACACTATGTAGTATCAAAAGATACTATGGTTGAACTTGATGATGATTCTTGATGCTTTGATTTTGTTGATGCTTATCTTCTTGAATCTTTTTCTTGCTGGGAACTTAAGTAACACAGTGGGTCAGAGTGACAGAGGCTTGGGTTGAGTGTCAGGAGAGAGAAAATGAAAGAAAAATGAGTTTTGGGAGATTTTGGCTATGGTGGAATTAGGGTTTCTGAGACAGGGGCCTGGTTTTTCTCAGATTGCAGGAGCTATACTTGATCATTTTTAAAATTTTTTACATGTTTAGGAAGCTTAATTCATGGGCTATCAAAGCCCCATGATAATCGATTAGATTGCAGGCAGTACAGCGCGCGCAGACAGCTCGATCAGACACGACACGATTTAGGACAGCGATGATAAATTTCCGTAATGCCAGGGTCAAGGCGCAGCAGTGTGGTCGATAGATGTGCTAGGGTGAAGCGTCTTGAGTAGGAGAACAATCCCCTAGAAGGAATCAGGAGCTGAAGTGGCCTGGTTGAGAAGTTATGGAAGCTCCAAGTGAGGTAGGTCCTGTCTGGCTATGGCAGACACAGAGCAGAGATTGAGAATTTTCACAATGCTGAAGCTATGCTTGCCCAAAGTCAGTGATTGATGTGTCAAGAGGAAGCTCTGGAAGCAGGGGAACACTTTTCCAGAAAGAAGCTCCAGGAGGCTTGACCTGTAGAGTGAGATATAAGAGCTTCAAGCTGACAGGGTGATGCTGGCTATGGCTGCCATGAAAGCTCAAGTGAAGGTAGAGTTGAGAGATGAAGTCATGGGCTGGAACTGTGGTGACCAGAGTTGAAGAGGAACTGAGAGAGAGCAGAAAAGAGCTAAGCCATGCTCAGCTGAGCTCTGATACCATGTGAGAAATGCGGGATCTAGAGCATGGCAGAGGCAGAAGCTATGGAGGATGGAAGATGAAGATAGTACTCATGTTGACATTGACAAAGAAGACAACTGTTACACAAGTGAATTAGGTTTCAAGATTGAGACTTGAACTCATAAACACAATCTTGTGTAGGACTGATAATGACACAGACACTTGAAAGAAAGAGACAAGTACTATTGCATTATGATCATTATATAGGATTGCTTGGTAGCACACTACATCACTGTGCCTATGGGATCTGTCTCTCTTTCTAGAATGAACTGCACCTTTCTAGCCTAGTTGTTCCATACAAAGGGGCATACATAGGGTGTGATTGGCAGATTCTCAACAGTACAATGGGAAATCCCCATCCCCATCCCCATATGTTAACCCAACACGAAGAAAGCAAAAGGAAATAAAAAATACGCAGGGCCAAGGCGGAAAAAAGGTAGCCCGATTGAAGAAAGAAGAGGAGAAAAGGCCAAAAGCGCAAGGGTAACCTGAAAAGTCCAAGGAAAATGCAAAAGGGGAAAGGTGCATTTTAAAATACAAAGGCGCACCCTAAAATCTTGTAAAAGAGTGCCAGGCTCTCTCCTGTGCAAATTGTAAAGATAGATGGGCAGTCGTGGAGAAGAAGCAAGAATGATAGGAAAAGAGGACCTAGGCCAATGGCCGGTCATGTAAAAAGGGGATGACCGCCCAAGGAGGAGTAGGGCATGTGTAAAAGCTAAAAAGTGGAATGAGAAGCTCATTCTTGCATGTGGCCAAAAGTAGCTCTCCTCTTCTTCTTCTTCTTCTTGTTCTTGCTTGCTTGAGCTTGTGCTTGAGAGAGGGAGTGTGAGAGTGTGAGGGAGTGAGTGTGTGAGGTTGAGGGACCGTGGGGTGGAGAATCTCTCCATCTTCTCCTCTCTTCTTCTCTTCTCTTCTCTTCTCTTATCTTGCTCGCAGCGATAGAGCTTGGAGCTTGGAGCGGGAGGATCAAGCTTGCTTGAAGCTTGCACTTGGATCGTGGAGCTACCGGAGTGTGCGAGAGAGGAGGCAACTTGATCGGCATGAAGGTAAGCTCATTACACCCAGTAGGCATGAGAGCGCGTAGGCTATGTGAGAGGTAGCCATTAGCATTCGGCTTGAAATGCTTGAAGCAATAAGCAATCCGTGGGTCTTGGAGGTTGAGCGTGAGCTCCCACTATATTTTGGTTCCATTGTTGGGACAACGAATTCAAGCCTTGAGTGCTTGCCCGTTCCACATTGATCATTGAAGTAGGGTTTTCCCCGAACCGGTGCTTGAGATAGGTGGGAAGTGAGGGGGTTGAGGATGGTATTCGATCTCCTTGGAAAGTAGGTTTTTTGGTTTTTTGAGGTTTATGTTGTGAGATGGAGTAGTGTAGGTATTTACTTTGTGACTTGGATGCATTAGAGTAGGAGAAAACAAAGAAAAACAAAGAAAATAAGCATTAGGGTTTTTGCTGTCAAAACAGGGAAAGAGGGTTTGATTTGCTTGCCGATTTGTACTTTGGAGGTTATTTGCTATTCCAAGGGTATAGAATCCTTCATTCATGTCTATTCTTGCATTTTGGAAGTTTGTGTGACAAGACCAAAACCATAAAACATGAAGCATTATTCATAAAATCTGCCAAAACTGCGCCGCGTTCGGCCTGTCCGAGTGACGGCCATTCTGGGCCGAACCCCACAATCGGGCCTTGGCCCTCTCCGGCCGACTCGGCCCAAAAATTCATTCGGCCGGCTGGCTGACTCAGCCCATTCACATTTGGCCCTTGGTTCGGACAACTCGGCCCTAACATCGACTCGGCCCACCGTCCGAGTGATCCACTCGGCTCGGCCAACTCGGCCCATTCGGCCCACTCGGTCCACTTGGCCCTCGGCCCACACCCATTCGGCCCTCAACCCAGCCCACTCGGCCCTCTGCCCGGCCCACTCGGCCCTCGGCCCTCGACCGTGGTCGAATTTGGGACTTGGCCCAAAAAATGCAATTTTTCCAGAATTCCATTTTGGCTAGAAACTGAGTTGCCACCACCAAAATAGACTCCAGAAATTGTATACAGCCAAAGCCACATCATAAATCTATCATTAGGCTAAAATCCACAGCAAATAGTTCAAAAATTAGCTACCAGAGGTCCTCCCAATCATGCATGGTATTTACCATAATGGCCTGGCCCTTTGAGCCGGGGGGACTGCCCCCCAGACCCCCGTAGAGGGGGCTTTGCTCCCTCCACACCTCCCCCGGTAGGCTGGAGAGAAAACGTGTGCCACAACAGGTCCTCCGGATTAGGCCCTAGTGTAGTAATGGCTCTACACAAGCATAGATCTTCACTTGCAAAGCAGCAAACAAAAGCCCATAGCCAAACAAAGACAAACAAAGACCCTAGAACCTCAACAAGCCAATCTAGCCATCAAGGGCAAAAAGGCCACACCATAAGAACACATGTACATTGTGTTCAAACTGCGTCTAGTCGAAGTAGAATGCAACATCATCAAGCTATCAATGCGAGGATGACTAGACATGATAGTCCTGATGATGGATGTACCTTGAGCAGCGCTGCACAGACAAACCAAGACCTTAGTAGAGAATCCATGTCTGACTATGCAGTTAGGGACTCAAAGGCATGTATCAGAAGGCTTGAAGTTGTAAACCAAGACCCGGAAGATGAAGACATAGGGCCACCTACTTATCTTAGGGTCAAACTCACTGCAAAAAAAGAGCATAGTGTTGATGCTCTCATTGATGAAGGAGCAGATTTCAATATCTTGACTTATGAAGCATGGACTCTACTAGGTCAACCAGAGCTCAAACTAACTGATGCAACTCTTAATCCTTATGGGGAACACCCAGAAGCACTTCTAGGGAAGTGCAGAATCCTTGTAACTATTGAAACAGAAAGCTTGCCAGTCCTGTTCTATGTTCCTCCAAATAGCGAGAATTGTGGAAAGGAAATCCTCCTAGGAAGGCCCTTCAAAAAGGCAACGAAGTGTGAAGCCGACTATATAGCACATAGGATACACCTAACACTACCATAGGTGTGAGGATAATCACAACTTTTAGCAAGGGTGACCTCACCAAACCTCGAGGGAAGGGCAAGGAGCATTTTGACATACCAAGAAAGACTAGTAATGAGAGCAAGGAGTTGTTGAAAGAGTTGATATAAGCGTAGGTTGAACGGAGAGAGCCAGTGAGTGAGGCCATACTGGAAACAAAAAGCTTAGGAGACAAGGCCAAGGATAGGGTTTGGACTTACAAATATCGTAGAAGACCACAAAAGAAGCCCAAGCCTTATAGACTAAGGCATTGATGGAGAGCTAGCACAATGCCATGATGGATATCCAAGGCATTGCTTTGTGCTCAAGGGTATTATGTAGGCAACCGATGGATTTAGGTACCAAAACCTCCTGCTAAACCACCTCTGTCAAAAGCCCAAATTATGTCAAAAGCAAAGAGGTGTAGGAGGAAACCTAAACGAAAATCCAAGTCTTGAACCAAAAATATTGGAGCGATTGAGCCCCTCACGATCGAAATCAAGAAACCAAACATGACCTATCAAAAATTAGATCCTTAGCCTAGCATGCTTAGCAAGCAGATATTAGAGGCAATTGTCAAGCGTGCACAAGGTCCACTAGTGTCCAAGGAGCCTTTGACTTCCCAAGAGGATAATGAGCACCACAGGTACAACATTGCTCATGATAAGGCTGATTGCTCAACAAAGCTAATGACAGAATCGTCTAACAATCACGAGCAAATTCTTCAGTCAGTGCCAAGCCCAGGTAGGAGTCCCAAATCTCCTACAAGCTCTTCACCTAAATGGACATGGAAAGCACGGCAGCAGCAGTCTCGTGCCGCTGCTCAACTTGCACAAGTGAATGCGCAAAGGGCAACAAAAGACACGACCACTTCTGATCTGCCTAAGGACTTGACACCGCAGTCTACCAATGGTGGTCAGTCCCCTGAACTAGCCACCACTACTTCCAATCAGGGACCACAGTAGTCACAACCTTTGGTCGTGACAACGCCCATTGCAGAACATGTCCTTAGCAATTCACCTTTGGAAGAGATGTCACAACAAACATCCTTGACACCTCCAATCCTTCCAAAGTACCTAAAGCCTAGGCTTGAGGATAAATCTCTCGAAGACTTGGCCAAAGAAATGGCGCATCTGACCAATGAACCAGAGATGAAGTGCATGGTGAAGCTTGATCACAAGCTGGCAGCCATCACACGTGCATACGTCCATGTGGACATCGAAAGGCCAACACCAGAGCACACAAAGATCATAGCTGAACCACTGACTTGGTATGAGCAGCAACATGTTTGTTTATGCTATGCAGCTATTGTTGAAGAAGTCATGAAGGACATCCCAAAAGCCATAGCTAGAGAATTGCGCTTGATACCCTCATTTTATACAGCTCTATGTGAGACAAACAAGGAAAAGCTTGAAGCAATCAAATGAAAAGGGAAAGGACAAGATACCTTTGCACAAAATTGGTACTCTGCCAACCAAAGTTTGGCAACCAAAATTGGCCACCGACTAATGAAACTTACTGAGCAAAGGAAAGCCCTTTGGACATTAATACATGATTCCACGTACGTTGCCCCGACCTCATTGAGAGTGTTGGCAACTGCCCATGATGTCCAGCTTTCTACCACTGTCCAAAAACATCCCTTGTATGATAAAGTGCTTCTAGAAGAAGATCTACACGTGGCTAGCAGGCTAGGAGTAGGGAGCATATGTCTTCTGCCTCATTCAAGACCCTGCAATCCTAGATCTCTATGCTTCCCATCAATACAATCGTGACTTCTTCAATTTGTTTCTTCCAAGCCTACATGACAAAAACCCCAAACCGTCTCATGGTTCTACACTAGAGTCACCCAAACCTCAAGAGCAAGAGAACAACAGCTCTAAACACAACACTCACCTTGACAAGAAGCAATGGAGACAGGTTCTAATAAATAAGGACAAAAATCTAGAGCAAATACCTAACCAGGAGCAACCAGGAGCAACTGTCAATGCAATCGAATGTGGGGCTGAACAGAGGAGAATTAGCTGGACAGCTAGACTCTCCAAAAAGAGAGGTAGTTGAACCCTCACAACCTAGCAAGGCTGTTCAACCTAGTGAGGCCGTAGCAAAATCCCATGATGACATGCCACAGAAAGAGAATGCTAAGGTCCAACCAGGCACATCAACTGTACTGACCTAGTTCAGGATCCTAAGTCCTTAAAGGATACACCTCTAGTGCTTAAGAGAAAGAGAAGAAAACAACAAAAACAATGAAAACAATGACAGTTGCAAGCTACTGCAGATGATAAGAAGATTAGGACCAAGAGAACTGAAGAGATGATGAACAAAGCATCTAGTTCATCCATAAATAAACCCATTGCCATCTCTCCTAATAGCAGTGAAATCTCAGACACATCCATGTGTTCTGATAAATCAAAGCAACAATTACTGTCAACTGTTGCTTGCGACACTCAATCCACCGATAGAGAAACTTGCATTGATCAATCAAGAGTGGATACAACACTGTCACAATAGGATGTTATGTTGGTCACATCCGAGGAGAACCATGACACAACTACCATAAAGCCTCAGGAGAAACATGAAAACCTCGAAGGCATAAAAAATCCTAGCATTGATCAATCTTGCTCATCTAGGCCTGAGCCCCCAGCTATGCTAAAGCCTAAGGAAACCCTTAGAACTTTGCATGAGATAGCAATCGAGCAAGCCCTCATAGAACATAGAGATGTGGCTGTTAGATATGATCAATGCCCCACCCTCATTAGGTGCTACCAATGATCCATGGTGCTCAAAGTTGTAAGGCCCCCATTATGAGGAGAAGCCAAGCGTGAGCCCAGACATTGGTGGAGTCCTGACTTGTATATCAGATGAGGTCTATGTGACCGGATGGCAAAAAGGTGACCATTGTGGGTCTAATCTTTGGGTTAGACGGAGTGGTTAAGCTGGTAGCAACTCGAGGCGCATTGCATCGAGTTGCGGTGTAAGGGAGTTAAAAGGGGCCCCTATTGTGGGGTCCGGGGGCAGCGCCCTTGGCCCGATGGTAAAGGGAATATTCCCTAGAATATTCCCTGGCCGACTAGTGGAGGCTCATATGGAGCAGGCCGACCTAACGACCTTCGCGGGGTATAAAAGCTAAACCCCTTCACAGCCATCATTCACTCATCTTTCACCCAGTCAGAGTTGTTGTTCCAGCTAGCCTTAAGCTCTTCACCTATCTTCTGTCTAGATCGCCATCTAAGCTTCACACAGTGGAAGCGCACAGGTGGACAGAGCCATCTTTGTATTAGTTGTTTGGAGTTAAAGAATTTACTGATTCTCCTCTTATCTGTTGTGCACTCTCTATCTCTTTCTCAGATTCTGTTCGCTGCGCCGTGTAATATTTTACAGTGGCAGAGTGCTTGACCGAGTGGGACACTAAACTGAAATTATTCGCACGTGTCTATGTTCATGCAGACATGGGCACATTCCCTAGGGAGCAGCTTGAGGAATATTTGCATTATCTGCTATCATGGGAAGAGCAAGAATATCTTGACAGACATTATGACAAGCTCTTACATGAATGCATGCGACTCATCTTTGACGAGGAGGCTGACGAACTACGCTTAATCATGACATTTAATGAAATGCTCTGCCAGCCAAATCTCTTAGAGATAGAGCAACTAAAGTGACAATTAGAGGGTAGAAGCCAATTTGAAAAACTTTGGTTTGAAAACCGCGCTACAATGGCCAAACTTGGAGCCCAAATCGTGACAATCTCAGAGGAGCGACTGGCCAAATGGCGATCCCAAAGAGACCCGACCTATGTGACGCCAACTTCATTTCGAGTTCTAGCTACAGTTCAAGGTATGGACCTAGCTGGAACTAGCCTAGAGAGCCCTTTGATTGATAAAGTTCTCATTGAGGAGGAGCTACATGTTTCCAGTAGACTCGGACAAGGCACCATGCTAGTCGATGTTGCCAAATATTTATTATTGCTAAGTAGGCTACCATACAGAAGCTAGATATGTGTGCCACACTCAAGTACAATCTTGAGTTCTACAATTGGTTTTTATCCTCACGGAGTGACATGGTTTCATGAACATGTACATAAATAAACAACGTGTTTTGTGATTGTGTAAATAATACCAAAAGAAGCAAAGGCCAACACACCCCATGACCAATGATGACCAAGTGCAGGTGATACACATCAATTCAAAACTAAGGGATTCAAGTTGGCGATGTCTTGTTTAGTTGGACATTTTCATTATGGTTGAATCATGTGACTTGCATGTACTCTCACGCCTTTCCAAGTGAATGCAGAATGACACATGCCAATGCCTAGAAGCATTTAATATCCAAGTCACCACAAGACCACCAACCCCACAAAGAACCATTATGGAGGAAGTGACAAGAATACCAAGAAACAAAAGCCATGACAGAAGTGCCACTGGATGAAAACCCAAGGACACCTCTGCAAAAAGCACATATTGCAACTGAGCATGGCCAAAGCATAATCATCAATTACCTCCTTCTTCTTGGCCAAACTCTATGTTTGGGCATGGCCAAAGCACATATTGCAACTGAGCATGGCCAAAGCATAATCATCGATTACTTCCTCCTTCTTGGCCAAACTCTATGTTCGAGCAAGAGCCACGCTCTCAACAAGGGCGAACATCTCTTCATTATCCAGTATTCAATTTGCAAGATACTCTGCCCTTGTCCATGCACAGCTCACTCCAAGTGCTACCTCAATTGTTCGACGTCTCACATGTTACAAAGAGGTTTGCAAAATCTCAAGTGTATCTCTTCATCTCAACAACAGTTCCTCTAGCATCAAGGCTGGTGACACAATCATCTCTGTAATATCCATTCTTCATAGCCTTTGGATCCCAACATTTCTCAATCCAAATGAAAGGCTAACAGCCTCAATGTATGGCATTGATTGTATTCATTTTTTCCACCCAAAAAAAAGAAAGAAAGAAAGAAAAAAAAAGAGAAAAGAAAAGGAAAAAACAAAGCAAAAAAAAAAAGCACACACGATCACAACAACGCACGTAGGGGTCCTGAAATTAGGTACTGTGAGAAATGCGGGATCTAGAGCATGGCAAAATCGGAAGCTATGGAGGATGAAATGAGAAGTGTGGACTCATGATGGAGAAGACAAAGACACTGTTTGTTACACAAGTGAATTAGGTTCCAAGATTGAGACTTGGACTCATAAACACAATCTTGTGTATGTGGACAATGACATTGACACTTCACTAAAAAGAAAAGAGTACTATCATTGCTTTAAGAAAGGAAGCAAGTACAATGCTTTATAGGAAAGTAGGAAACTGCAGTAGGCACCATTGTGCATATGGGATAAGTTAGCCTGCATATCCTTGACCCTGAAGCTCCATACAAAGAGGCTGTTTTGTTGAGTGTGATTGCTGATTCTCAATACCCCTCTTCAATCACAACTAGAAAGGCACAAAATGTGTAGAGGCTATAATGAGAACCACCTGCAAAGTGTGGGCATACCACAAACATGGAAAAACACTAGAGGCTGTCGCAGAAAAAGCTAAGTGTGGGTACCATAAACATGGTGGACATCCAGAGGCTGTAACAGGGGCCTCACAAAGTGTACAGGGACTGTAATGCCAAGTTACATAAGGAGTTTACAAAGCTTATGGCAGGAAGCATTAGGGCAAGGAAGTACAAGGCTTTTAAAATAGTCTATCAGAATTATGAGAGTACAAGGACTGATGAGTCTTGTCCTTCCGATCCTGGTGGTCTTCATCTTCATCTTCTTCTTCCTTTGCTCCATTTTCTTCTTCTTCTTTGACTGTGACTAGATAGGCCTTTTGGGATCTCTTTCTTGCGTGGCAGAACTTCTCGGTGTGTCCGGTCCTTTTGCAGAAGTCATAGAAGAGGTGATCCTTCTTGCCTTTGTACCTGTTGCCAACATATAATGCATGCTCATCTCTAGAGGTACTTGGTTCTTCCTTAGTTTTTAGCTTCTTTTTCTCTTCTAACAGTGATGCCTGGATATTAACAAGTTTAGGATTTGGCATGTTGATTAAAGTTGTTGATACATTATTATATTCAGGAGGCAAACTCTTAAGTAGAACACCGATGCAAACATCTTCATCCATTTTAATGTTGATTCCTGCAAGTTGGGTTAGGAGTCCTTCCATGTAATTAAGATGTGTGGCAAGTGATGTGCTGGACTTCATTTCAAGCCTGAAGAACTCAATCAGGAGACCATATTTTGATGATTTAGATTGTGCATCGAATAGGGTGTCAAGTCTTTTCCATGTATCCTGTGAGGTCTCACAGTTATCCACATGATGGATATAACTGTCGTCTAGCTCCAGTTTGATAATGGCCTGGGCTCTGTCATCATTCTTTTGCCAAGTAGTTGCAAGGTCCGTTTCCCGATGTTTCTTTTCTTTGCCATTTGTGATGGCCCAGAGACCCTTTTTCATCAAGATGAGCTTGATGCGGGTTTGCCAGGTGTGAAACCTGACTCCTTTGAATCGAGCATTTGGAGAGTCTTTTCCCATGTTGAGGTTGCAAGAGCAGTAGCAAATCAACACCAGAATTCTGAGATTTTATCAGTAGAAGAGCAGAATGCAGCTTGTCAAGAGACACAGTTAATGACAGTGTGAAAACACACTATGTCAGTGTTGATGTTTGAGCTTGGGATCGTTCGGTCGTTCTTCAATCTTCTCAGGTCCTTCCCCTCCTTGATTTGATGCTGGGTCAATGGATTAGAGTGATAGAGGCTTGGGTTGAGTGTTAGGAGAAAGAAAAAACTGAGAAAAAAAAGCTTGAGAAATTTTGGCTATGGTGGAATTAGGTTTTCTGAGACAGGGGCCTGGTTTTTTCAACATTGCAGGAGCTATACTTGATCATTTTCAAAATTTTTTACATGACTAGGAAGCTGACTTCATGGGCTATCAAAGCCCCATGATAATCGTCAAGATCGTGGACTGTATGCAGCACGCAGGCAGCTCGAACGAATTCGACGCAGTTCAGGACAGATTTCCGCGATTTTCGCAATGCTGGAGTCAGGGCGCAGTAATGTAGTCGATTTTCGTGCCAGGATGAAGAGACTTGAGTAGAGGAACAACGAAGAAATCGTGGGCTGAAATGGCCTGGTTGAGGAGTTATTGAAGCTCCAAGTAAGGTAGGTCCTGTCTGGCTATGGCAGACACAGAGCAGAGATTGAGGATTTTCACAATGCTGAGCTCCGGATGGTCCAATGTCCTGGATTGATGTGATACAGGGAAGCTTTGTGAGTTGGAGAATACTTTTCCAGAAGGAAGCTCCAAGAGATTTGACCTGTGGAGTGAGATATAAGCAGCTCAATCTGACAGGGTGCTGCTGGCTATGGCTGCCATGGAAGCTTCAGTGAGAGTAGAGTTGGGAGATGAAGTCATGAGCTGACATTGAGCTAGACTGAGGTTGAGAGGAATCAAGAGAGGTTAGAGAAGCAATGCCATGCCCAACTGGGCTTTGATACCATGTGAGAAATGCGGGATCTAGAGCATGGCAAAACTGGAAGCTATGGAGGATGAAATGAGAAGTGTGAACTCATGATGGAGAAGACAAAGACACTGTTTAGTGAGTGTGATTGCTGATTCTCAATAGGTACATCCAGTGACCTTGGTTGGCTGGCTCTGTCCCTAATCCTCTAGCCCTTTGTACATCCCCCACAATTGTTCAGGGCACATCAAGGGCAGAACATACCTAGGGAGCTCGCCTTGCCTATGGTTAGACCTGTCACCCTGAACCACTTGCACAATTCTTTTGCACTCCATCTCAATGCCATTACAATCAACAGTGGTAAACAAGGCATGAAAGACAATGGAAAAGTACACCATAATTTTCAAGCACTACAAGTAGCCACTAGCTACCAAAAGTTAAGACATCAAGGAGCTCAATTATGCTACATTGCCTTGACAAGATCATAATGATGTCTCAAGCAATCTTCAAGTGTACTCCCCGTCTTCATCGACAAATTTTTCCATCAACTTAGCCCCTTGCTTCACTGACCCATTGCTATACAAGGAACCAGGTCGACAGTCTTCTAACTAAGTAATACCTAATTATGCACGTGTACTCACTTAATATTCACACTATAACCTATACACGGTTTGGGTCCTCAAGTGCAGGACAATACTCCAGGCTTGCTTAGAGTTCGGACCTGTCTCCCAAACTAATCAAAATATGTCTTGTGCACGATACGAAGACTAGCACTACCTATTAGGGAGAGACCACATGAGAGGTTTTCCAATTGCAAGTATTAAAGACTCCAACGAAAGCGCCGTCAGCTCTACATCAACACTCAACTTTGAACTCTTGTCCTTTACTTCATCATGCAAGACCACCAGAGAATCATCACAAGCAGAATCCACCATGAGCATCCCAATAACACCAACACCCGTGCCAACTATGAGTGACAATTCCAAATAAAGAGTAGCCCTATCACCACCTACAACAATCATATCACCAGCCAATCAGAACAACAAAGTGCCACCAATGACCTTCATCCGCACCAACATTAGAACTCCTCCAAGGCAAACCACAACAGTCCCTTCCACCCACGTCTTCAGTGCAAGCTCCTCATGCTACCTTCGACGAAGAGTGCCATGGGACTGGCACTCGTCTAGGAGGGGGTAATGTTAACCCCAACACGAATAAAGCAAAAGGAAATAAAAAAGACGCAGGGCAAAGGTGGAAAAAAAGGTAGCCCAGCCGACTGAAGAAAGAAGAGGAGAAAAAGCCAAAAGCGCAAGGGCAACCTTAAAAGTCTAAGGAAAATGCAAAAGGGAAAAGGTGCATTTTAAAATACAAAGGCGCACCCTAAAATCTTGTAAAAGAGTGCCAAGCTCTCTCTTGTGCAAATTGTAAAGATAGACAGGCAGTGGAGAAGAAGCAAGAAGGATAGGAAGGAAATAGGAAAAGAGGACCTAGGCCAATGGCCGGTCATGTAAAAAGGGGATGACTGCCCAAGGAGGAGTAAGGCATGTATAAAAGCCAAAAAGTGGAATGAGAAGCTCATTCTTGTGTGTGGCCAAAAGTAGCTCTCCTCTTCTTCTTCTTCTTCTTGTTCTTGCTTGCTTGAGCTTGTGCTTGAGAGAGGGAGTGTGAGAGTGTGAGGGTGAGGGACCGTGGGGTGGAGAAGCTCTCCATCTTCTCCTCTCTTCTTCTCTTCTCTTCTCTTCTCTTATCTTGCTCGCGGTGATGGAGCTTGGAGCAGGAGGATCGAGCTTGCTTGAAGATTGTACTTGGATCGTGGAGCTATCGGAGTGTGCGGGAGAGGAGGCAACTCGATCGACATGAAGGTAAGCTCAATACACCCGGTAGGCATGAGAGCGCGTAGGCTATGTGAGAGGTAGCCATTAGCATTCGGCTTGAAAGGCTTGAAGCAATAAGCTGTCCATGGGTCTTGGCGGTTGAGCGTGAGCTCCCACTAAACCACCGGATTTGGAAGAATGGACTTCCAAATTAGAGTCCTATTTCAATATCTACTCCCACACAGATGATAAGAAATTATATTTGCATTTCTCCACTTGGAAGGGTTTTCCCACACATAGTGGTGCTATATTAATTGAGAGAATCATTAGTTTATTGATTGGGAAGAGTCTAAGATGCACATGGTTCAAGTATTTGTATCCCCCATGGAAAAAGAGCGATTGAAATGATGATGATACACTCTTAACCTACAAAATCTCATTGTATGATAGTACACAAATTTGTTTATGAACTTGACCATGTATGTGGAGAGGATTAGTGATAATGAAAAAGTACACAAGTATATCTATGGGTTGAAACAAAGCCTATCCGTGAATGTCATGGCTCAAAATCCTACTACCCTATTTGATGCAATTGAATTGGCTAAAGATATGCAAGAAAGTACCGTAAAAATGAGAATTTTTAGCAAGGTTATGGATAACCCTGCATCCCATTGAGGTCAGGCCCATATGGGGGTGTTTTTAGAGGTAATTCCATGTCTAGTAGGAACCCCAAAATACCCACTTACCCCCCCCCCCCCCCCCCCCCCCCCCCTTCCATGTTGAATGAAAATAATGTACTTTTGAGACGGCACTTGGCTTTAATGGCGGTGAGAGAAAATATGCTAAAAATAGACCCTGAAAGCATCACATTAGCCTCGAATGGTTCAAGTGGTCAAAAGTTCATTCCCTTTGATGTTGTGAAGGAATGGAAAGAAAAAGGCATATGATTTAAATGTGGCGATAAGTACACAGTCAACCATGCCTCAAAATGCCTTTACAAGTCAACTAAGATCAAAGTTCATAGCATGTATGTGATGAAAGATTAGAACAATGATCATGATAAATTACCTACTAAAAATAAAGAGAACACTGAGCATTTGGACTACGAATAGTTCTATGATCTGGATGATGGGTTTCCCTTTGACCCATCCCATGCTATTGATTCGACTACCCCTACTACACCCCACCTGACTATTAGCTCTCTTTGCTCCATCTCCCTGGATGCTTGGACTAGTTCTAGGAGCTGTAACACCCAACACATTCAAGATAGTATCAATGGGAAGCATGTATTTATCCTTGTGGATAGTAGTAGTACACACAATTTTGCCAATAAATCATCCATTGATCGGTTGAAATGCACCCCTATGGCATTAAAACACCCCCTAAAGGTTCAAGTAGCAAATGAAATCAATACATATGTATGCTCCAAAGTCCCCCTATGCTTGGATGGGAATTATGCTGCATTGGTTGACCTAATCACATTATACATAGGCCCCATTGATGTTGTCTTGGGTTGTGATTGGCTAAAACATTTGGGAAAAATTACTATGGACTTCTCTAAGCTCTACATGGAGTTTATGATACATGGACAAGTCATCTGCTTAAGAGTAAATTCATGATAGTGCTGATTTTTGACTAATTACAACAAAGCAACTCAAAAGGGAGATTAAGAAATACTCACAGATCTTTGTCTTACACTTGAATAAGGAAAATTCAGATCAACCCTCCAAAGTATCTTAGGATTCCGCCTTGAAGGCTTTACTTGAGGAGTATAGTGATTTATTTCAGATGCCGACAACCCTTTTCCGTAAGAGGCAGGTGGACCACCCACTCTTTTTAGAGCTTCATTTCAAGCTAGTGAATAAGCCACCTTATAGACTCTCCAAGCGTGAATGTGAAAAAGTTGCAAAGAAAGTCAAGGAGTTAGTTGAGATGGGCTTTATTGAATCGAGTTCTTCCCCTTATGCATCTCCAATCCTGCTAGTTAAGAAGAAAAAGATGGCTCTTTCCGCATGTGCATTGATTATAGGGACTTGATTATATGCATGGTTTTTAATGTATTTTTCTTTATTGGAAGCTATAAAATCCACTCAAACAAAGAAATGGGGGAACCGAGACTAAACCTCATGCTCCAGCTCCATCATACCTCCACATACATTAATCTTATTTTTCCTTATTTTTATGATGCGAAAAATTTAAAATTTTTTATTTTTCTTTAATTTTCTCTATTTATTTATAGAAAATTACAAAAAATTATTGATTTTTAGATATATATTGATTACTCTTATAGAAAATGATTTTCTTAGCATATTTCATTACATGGGAATGACAAATGCACACCAAAAACCCAAAAAACTGCATATTTTTCCTTAAATCGCCTAGTCTTGGGTTTTGCGTGTTTTGCATACAATTATTATACGATTGATTTTTTATGATTCTTTCAACATGACTAATAAAGCAGAGAATTGACAATCAAATCCAAGCATTACTAACCATTTCAAACAAGAATCCATCATAAAACGGTAAAAACTACATTTTTCTCATAAAATTACTCATTATGACGCGTGTATCTCAATGTTGGAGGCCCGCTGACACTCTTCCACGGCCATGATGATCCGTTCAACTCTGATTCACGTGTCTCTCCACTCCAGCTTCATCGTTTGACAAAAAACGTCCATCTCAGCCCATCCCCTCTCTCTTTTACATTGATCAATAAAAATAATCCACAAGAGGAGAGAGGAGGGAGGAGGGAGGAGAGAGAAAGACTAAAAACATATCTCTTTGTTTAACACATCAAATCTGGTGATTTTAGCGGTGATGAAGAGCAAAAAAATGGTGGATCTCATAGCCAAGAGCAATCCTCATGAGGTTGCTGATCAGAAAAATAGTTTTTTAAAATGATTGGAGAGGGTGCTGAACCAAAACCCACCCCCCCCCCCCCCCCCAAACCAAAAAAAACATTTTTTTCTTCATGCCCCTTCATTGCACAAGCTTAAACTCAAGTTAAAAAAAAACTAGATTACTTTTGCATGTTCACACTTCCTACCAAGTGGATTTTTCACTTTCGGAGGGGTAAACATGCTCGGAATTGAGATCCATTTGGATGCTTGAATTTGTGACGTTGAAATCTATAAACTTGGTACCTGCCACATACTTTCCGGCTTCCAGATCATATAGCTGCTTTATAATGTGAAACCTTCCAGGGATTAAATGGGGGTTCAAACGGACTTCGATCGACGAACCAAGACTTGCTTTGGCTTCCTAGCATTGAACTCCATCTATGAAAACTCCAACTCATCAATCCATAACCGTATCATTTTGCGTGAAAATTTGGTTTTTTACGGCCTCGGGAGCTATTTTCTACTTCAAAAATTATCTTAAAATTCCATTCTCACCACATTTTAGAGTCTCATGAATAAAATCCTCCACCCCTTCCTGTGAAAGTTTGTGCTCGTTTTCTTTGATGACATTTTGATTTATAGCAAGTCACAAGAGGAGCACTTGGCACATGTGAAAAGGGTATTTGATATCTTGAGAGAGCATTAGCTCTTTGCTAAGGAAGGTAAATGTATCTTCATGTAGATATCAGTAGAGTACTTGGGGCACATTGCTAGCAATAATGACATATAAGCTGGCCCAAAAAAGGTGCAATGTATAAAGGACTAGCCCACACCATCCACATCTACTCATTATGTGGTTTCCTAGGTCTCTCCTCATTTATAGACGCTTCATTAAGCATTAGGCTACCATTGTAACACCTTTGACATATCAATTAAAGAAGGAATCATTATTTTGAGACACTACTATTGATCACAACTTTACACAGTTCAAGGAAATGCTTACTTTAGCCCCTATCCTCATATGCCCTTACTTCTCCAAGGAGTTTAACCTTAAGTGTGATGCTAGGGCCAAGGTATTGGTGTCATATTGTTGCAAGATCATGGTGTGACTACTTTTGAGAGTTGTAAGCTTGATGATAAGGAGATGCAAATGAATATTTATGACCACAAGATGTTGGGCATCCTCTATGCTATTAAGAAATGGCGCCACTATCTATATGGCAGCTATTTTAGAGTGAAGAGTGACCATTGAGTCCTCCAGTACTTCTTGACTCAGTCTATTTTGACTCCTAAGCATAGAAGATGTGTGGCAACCTTGCAAACCTATGATTTTGACATCTAGACTCATACTCGAGGTAAAGATAATATCATGATTGATTCACTCTCACAGATGTGGGCATGAAGAGTGTCTTCAATTTCAAAGTTGCATAGTGATTGGATTGAGGAACTTTAGGAAGCTTATTTGTTGGATGAGGACTTTAGCCACATATTTAAAAAATTATAGTATGGAGTGATGGCTGAAAACTCCCAATATCAACTCAAACATGGCCTTATTTGGTCCCATGGAAAGATTGGTATTCCCCATACTTGTCCCTTCACACAGAAGATTATGCAAGAGATGCATTTTCCCCCCACTGCTGGTCATTTGGTGTTTTCAAAACCTATGATAGGATTGCCAAGAGTTTTTGTCAAGAATCGCGTGGTGGGGGGACTTGCTTGAGTTGCTGCGCCAAACACACACTGTATACACATGAGGAAGCTCACTCAAGAACACAATAAGAGAGATGGAGGCCAAAAAATTTTCTTGCTGATTTCTTCTTCTTCTTCCACACACTATACAATGTACACAAAGTATAGATAAGATACAACATAAAGGAAAGTGGCCTTCTGAGTCAAACATTGCATAACCAACTACACTAATCGACTGGCGTTATATCTTTGCGAGCTGTAGGTAGGTGTAATAAACTAAATATAATAAGTGATAAGTCACTGGCCATGTGAGTATCATAATGACCACCAATGTGCTAAGTGTAGATGTGAGGACTCATCTGGCCAGGTGGTCCATCATCAATGTCCGCTCGTGTTGAGCTTGCCATCTTAACACTCCCCCTCAAGCTCAACTCTATCTCTGCAACTCCAAGTAAGCTTCGGAACTTTCGAAGCTTCTTTGCACTCAATGCCTTTGTGAAAATGTCAGATATCTAATCCTGTGTGTTGACATATACCAAGTCAATCTCTCCTGCAAGTACCTTCTCTCTCACAAAGTGGTAGTGCACCTTAATGTGTTTTGTCCTAGCATGGAACTCTGGATTCCTAGCTAGCTATATGTTGCTCATGTTGTCACAATGAATGAAAACTAGACCATCTCCCTATATGTCCAAATCACCTAATAACTTTTGCAGCCATAGCACCTCACATGCTGCCATAGTAGCACCTCTATACTCAGCCTATGTACTCAATAGAGCAATTGTAGGTTTCTTTTTGCTGCTCCATGTAACTACTACACTACCAAGGAAAAACATGAATCTAATAGTAGATATTCTGTCTAATATGCTACTAGCCCAATCTGCATCTATGTATCCAAAGATGTGTAAGTCCTTACCTGCCTCATAAAAAAGTCCATAATGTGAAGTGGACTTCACATACCTCAATATACATCTAGCTGCATCCAAATGAGGCTTTCTAGGCATATGTATAGACTGACTGACAAGGCCAACATCATAGCTCAAGTCTAGCCTTGTGATAGTCATGTAAATCAAACTCCCTACTATCCTCTTGAACATAGTAGGGTCTTCTATCTCATCCCAATGTCAGTACTCAACTTCAATTTTTTCTCCAATGGTACTGAAAGAGGCTTATATGCTGCCATACCATACTTGGATAACATATCCAAGCCATACTGCCTTTGGGATAGCCATATACAATCATCACATCTGATCACCTCAATACCAAGAAAGTATCTCAGCTCACCCAAATCTTTCATCTCAAACTTCTTCTTCAAGAAGTCCTTAACTTCAGCAATCCCTTTGTCATTGTCACATGTAATACTAAAGTCATCCATATAGATGACTATGATGACCAAACCTGCATCTCCCTTTCTCACATAAAGTGAGTGATCAGCATCAGAAATACAAAATCCAATATTGACAAGATACTCTCCAATCTTATCAGACCATGCTCTAGGTGCTTGCTTCAACCCATAGAGTGCCTTCTTTAACCTGCACACATATGTGGGGATGCTCTAAATCCTCATACCTGCTGGCTGCTCCATATACACTTCTTCTTGCAATTCACCATGCAAGAAGGCATTCTTAACATCCATTTGTTGCAAACTCCAACCTTTGGCTGTTGCCAAGGCAATCACACACCTAATAGTTGCCATCCTAGCAACTAGACTGAATGTCTCTTCATAATCTATGCCATATGTTTGAGCATAGCCTTTTGCAACCAGCCTAGCCTTATACCTTCTAACTAAACCATCTGCATTATGCTTGACTTTGTAAACCCACTTACAACCAATAGCTTTCTTCCCCTTAGGTAAGAATTCCAAATCCCAAGTCTTATTGGCTTCTAATGTAGCCATCTCCTCATCCATTGCTACATCCCAATGAGCAAGACCAACAGCATCCTCAAAACAAGTGGGCTCAACATCCTCAACGAGTTTCACCATATAAGCATAATGGTGAGCTACATAACCTTCAAAGCCAAATCTTTTAACATGATATCTAACCTTGCTAGATCTGTGTACCACCGGATCACTCTATAGAGCCTTTACATTACTCTGAGCTCTCTGTACACCTGGTGTCCTAACTGAAGGAATACCAAACTCATCATCCAAACTCTCCAAACCACTAGAATCTCTATCAAATCCCAAATGATTGGTAGATGTATCATTACCATCCAACACTTTCTTCTTTTCTTTGTCCTTCCCTACAACACTTATAGATCCACATGAAGATGTGGGGCTACTCCTTAGTCTCCTAGACCAAGGGCTCACTATAGGTATAGTACCAGATGATGGTTATGTCCACTAAGACTCCGTGATTCTTGTTTTTCTTTCTGCACATAGTTGTCCTGATCATTATCATCATCTAATACATCACTAGCAGGTGCATACCGGCTGCCCATCTCATCAAAGATAACATCCCTGCTCACTCTAAACTCACCTGTGATGAGAGGGTTATAACAAAGATACCCCTTCTGCTCTAAAGAGTATCCAATAAAAATACATTTTTCTGCCTTTGGATCAAGCTTCTTCCATAGCTCATTTGGCACATGAACATATGAAACACATCCAAATACCTTCAAGTGTGATACGTCGGGCTTCTTGCTAGTTAAGCATTCTTCAGGAGTCAATTGTGGGAGTTCTGTTCATAATGTAGACAACAGTATAGACAGCCTCAAACCAAAAATGTTTAGGCATATTCTTTTTAGCCATTAATGCCCGTGCAACTTCTGCAATATGCCTATTTTTTCTTTTTGCAACCCCATTTTGCTGTGGGGTATACTTGCAAGTAAATTGCTTCTTTATCCCATGGGTCCTCAAGAAGCCACTAAACTCATTAGAGGGGTACTCTCCCCCTCCATTTGATCTCAAGCACCTCACTTTTAGACATGTTTCTATTTCAACAGGTACCTTAAAAGATTTGAAGTGCTCAAACACATCACTCTTTTCCTTCATGAAGTATACCCATAACTTCCTTGAATAGTCATCAATAAATGTAACAAAGTATTTATTGCCACCAAGAGATATATTCTCTGTAGGTCCCCAAACATCTGTATGCACTATATCAAGTGTTTTTTTACTCACTTCTTTGTCATGCGAGAAGGGTTGTCTTGCCTACTTACGAAATTGGCATGTTTCACAAACTTTATGAAATTCTACAACTCTAAAAGAAGGCAACCCTATAACCAATCCTCTGGACTGCATTAATTTTAGCCTTTGTACATTTGCATGTCCAATACGTTTATGCCATATTTCAATATCTGCAACTACTCCTTTTCCTTTAGCATACATAGCAACATCCATTGCAGGAATTCCAACATCTAAAGTGAACATGCGGCCAACTCTACTTCCTTTTGCGACCAACCTGCACTTATCATTAAAGTCTTCTACAAAATAACCTTTTGCATTGAATCAGACATACAACCCCTGCTCTACCATTTGGCCAACAGACACTAGATTCTTTGTGATTGATGGCACATGTAATACATTTGTCAGACTCTTTGTCTGGCCATCATACAAGGACAAGGGAACCTTTTCAATGTGTGAAATTGGGTGGCATGAATCATTATCTGTTTGCACATAACTTGGATTTTGTAAGTCCTGCATCTCTCCAAACCATTCAACATGATTGGTCATATGATTAGATGCACCTAAATTGATATACCATACATAATCATGTATCCCCTTTCTTGTAACTGCATTCATCATATGTTACATAGCAAACAGATGCTCATTTTTGTCTTCATTCTGTCATGAAGACAATGCATAGTTTCCATGTTGCAATTTACCACTGCGAATATAATCCTTCTTAGCATAACAATTGGCTGCAATATGACCTATTTTGCCACAATAATGGCAAAAAATAGCAAAATTTCCACAACCTCTATTCTGCCATCCACCTCTTCCTCTAGAGCTCCCTCTACCTCTAAAGTTTCCTCAGTCTCCTAAAACCTGCATTTCACCAAATTGCTAATTGAACCTATTTTATTGGTTATCGCCAGCACGTCTCATACCACGGCCTCTCGAAGAGGTTCTACCACGTCCCCTTCCTGAACTTGAGCAAAATGCTTGAACCTATTTACCATTTTTTCAGATGAGTCACCTTGCATATTGATCTCTTCGGTAATCATGAGAGAGATCATCTCATCAAAATCTAGAAATGGCTTTCGTATGTATACTAAAGTAACAAATGATTTCCATGCCTTCTCATTATTAAGGCCACTCAAAGTGGATGAAACCAAATCATCATCATCAGGCATTGCATCAATCGCTGCTAAATCATCTGCATTGCTTCTCACCTTCAACACATACTCATTGACATACATTTTTCCTTTCTTCAAGGCATTCAACTCTTGCTTGACTTGAATCTTTCGTGCCTTTGTATTTTTTGAAAACATGTTCTCAAAAATTGTCCAAGATGCATGTGAAATTTTTGCATTCCTGATATGTCCCAACATTGTATTATCAATGACTGCAGATAACCAGTACATCACCTTTTTGTCTTTCACATTCCATTCTTTTCATGCTTTTAATTCATCTACAGTCGGAGGGATACCTAGCTATGGCTCCTTTTCTTCACCTGAAACAAACTCATAAAGGCCCTTTCCAATGAGGAAGTTTGTCACACGGAACTTCCATGAAGGGTAGATTTTCTTGTCGAGCTTCTCAATAATGGGATTTCCACTGTTCTCTACCATTATCATAAATAATGATACAATACATCAAGCTAGTCTTCTGCAATCTTTCACAACACATGCATAACAATACACTAAGCAACGTTTTTCACTGATTGCTCAATAGTACATGTCATCTGCAACCTATTTGTAGATAAACCTTATGTTTGCTTCTTGCAAACACCTAAAAAATTACAGATTCAAAATTTGTAACATGTGCACCCACTTTCGGTCAATACAGTTGAAATCACAGTGTACCCTGAAACTGTTGTCTGCAACCTTGCGGCTCTAAAACGGGGTCTGAAATGGTCTTAGATACCCAAAAAAACTACAGGAAAGCCCTGAAGGGTTAATCTGCAGAATTAACAGTGCTATACTTGCACACCAAGTCTCACAGCAATCTGAGATTTTTGCTTTATCTTGCTTCCGGTGCCTCCACAGGTACCATCCAAGAGAGAGAGTGGAAGAATGGGAGAGCTTCTTACCCGTTGCTTGCTTGCTCAAACCTTGCTTCTTATCCTTCACTTTAGCCTTCAAAATCAGCCTCTCTCAGTGGCATGGCTCTGATACCATGTCAAGAATCACGTGGTGGGGGGACTTGCTTGAGCTACTGCGCCAAACACACAATGTATATACAAGAGGAAGCTCACTCAAGAACACAATATAAGAGATGGAGGCCAAAACGTTTTCTTGCTGATTTCTTCTTCTTTTTCCACACACTATACAATGTATGTTGAGATGACAAGCTCAACACATGCGGATATTAATGATGGACTGCCTGGTTAGATGGGTCCACACATCTATACTTAGCACGTTGATGGTCATTATGACTCTCACATGGCCACTGACTCATTACTTATTATATTCAGGTTGTTACACCTATTTATAGCTGGCATAGTTATAGCCCCAGTCAACTAGTGTAGTCGGATATGCATTGTTTGACTTAGTAGGCCACTTTCCTTTATGTTGTATCTTATCTATACTTTGTGTACATTGTAAAGTGTATGGAAGAAGAAGAAAAAACTAGCAAGAAAACGTTTTGGCATCTATCTCTCTTCTTGTCTCTTGAGTGAGCTTCTCCTTGTGCATTCTGCGTGTGTTCGGTGCAGCATCTTGAGCAAGTCCCCCCACCACGTGATTCGTGACATGATATCAGAGCTGCACCACTGATTGAGACTGGTTTTGAAGGATAAAGCAAAGGAGAGGAGCCAATGATTCGAGCAAGCAAGCAACGGGTAAGAAGCTCTTCCATTCTCTACTTCTTCTCTTGGACAGTGCTTGTGGAGGCACCGGAAGCAGGGCAGAGCAAAAATCTCAGATTGTAGTGAGATTTGGTGTGCGTGAAGAGCACTGTGTATTCTGCAGATAAGTCCTTTGGGGCTTGCCCACCACTGCTACTTTGGCCATCTGAGGTCATTTCAGGCCCCGTTTTAGACTCGCAATATTGCGGACAACAGTTCGAGGTATCCTGCAATTTCAGTTGTGTCTGTCGTATACAAGTGCATAGGTTACATATTTCAGATATATAAGTTCAAAGGTGTTTACCAGTGAATAAACACAAGGTTTATCTGCAAACTGGTTGGTACAGATTGCATGTATTGTTGAATAGACAGTGAAAAAGACTGTCTGGTGTATTGCTATGCACTACAAGTGGAGGGTTGCAGAAGTTTTGCTTACTGTTTGGTATTAGTTTTGTGATAATGGCAGAGAACAGTGGAAACCCCATCATTGAGAAGCTCGACAAGAACAACTACTCTTCATGGAAGTTCCGTGTCACGAACTTCCTTATTGGAAAAGGCCTCTACGAGTTTGTTTCAGGTGAAGAAAAGGAGCCGGAGGTGAGTTATCCTCCAACTACAGAAGGACAAAGGCATGGAAAGAATGGAATGCAAAAGACAAAAAGGTCATGTATTGGCTGTCTGCAGTAATTGACAATAATATGCTGGGACATATTAGAAATGCATAGAATTCATATGCAGCTTGGACCATACTTGAAAGTATGTTTTCCATAAATACAAACGCACGAAAGATTCAACTGAAGAAAGAGTTGAATACATTGAAGAAAGGGAATATGTCTATCAATGAGTATGCATTGAAGGTAAGGAGCATTTTAGATGCCTTGGTAACGATTGATGCAATGCCTGATGATGATGATTTAGTGTCATCTACCTTGGGTGGACTTAACAATGAAAAGGCTTGGAAGTCTTTTGTAACTTTCGTATATGGCAGAAAGCCATTTCTAGATTTCGATGAGTTGGTCTCTCTTATGATCATTGAAGAGATCAACATGCAGAGTGAGACATCTGAAAAAAGTGGTGAACATGTCCAAGCTTTCTACTCCAGTTCAAGAAGGAGACGTGGCAGGTCCTCTTGAAGAGGCCATGGTAGAGGACATGGTAGTGACAACCAGCAAAACATATTGAATCAACAATTTGGCGATATGCAGGTTCTAGGAGGTCGTGGTAACTTTAGAGGCAGGGGAAGCTTTAGAGGAAGAGGTGGATGGCAGAACAGAGGTTCTAACAACTTTAGTATTGTGTGTCACTATTGTGGCAAAACAGGTCATATTGCAGCCCAATGTTATGATAAGAAAGATGATATTCATAGTGGTAAGTTGCAGCAAGGAAACTATGCATCGTCTTCATGATAGAATGAAGACAAAATTGAACGTCTATTTGTTATGCAATATATGCTGAATGCTGTTACAGGAAAGGGAACACATGATGATGTTTGGTATGTTGATTCAGGTGCATCCAATCATATGACTAGCAATGCAGAATGGTTTGGAGAGATAAAGGATTTGCAAAATGCAGGTTATGTGTAGACGGGTGATAATTCATGCCACCCAATTTTCACACATTGGAAAATTTTCCTTGTCCTTACATGATGGTAAGATAAAGAGTATTTCAGATGTATTACATGTGCCATCTATTACAAAGAACTTCGTGTCAGTCAGTCAGATGGTAGAGCAAGGGCTGCAAGTCAAATTTAATGAAAAGGGCTGCTTTGTAGAAGACTTCAATGACAAGTATAGGTTGGTTGCAAAAGGAAGTAGAGTTGGACGTATGTTTACTTTGGATGTTGGAGTTCTTACTATGAATGTTGCTATGTATGCTAAAGGAAAAGGTGTTGTTGCAGATATTGAAATTTGGCACAAACGCATTGGACATGCAAATGTACAAAGGCTAAAATTAATGCAGTCCAAAGGGTTGGTTATAGATTTGCCTACATTTAGAATTGTAGAATTTCATAAGGTATGCGAAGCATGTCAGTTTGGTAAGTAGGCAAGATAACCCTTTTTACATGACAGAGATGTAAGCAAAAATATCCTTGATGTTGTGCATACAGATATTTGGGGGCCTACACAAAATGTATCTCTTGGAGGCAGTTCATACTTTGTCACATTCATTGATGATTGTTCTAGAAAGCCGTGGGTATATTTTATGAAGGAAAAGAGTGAAGCATTTGAGCACTTTAGAACTTTCAAGGCTGTAGTTGAAAGAGAAACATGCTTGAAAGTAAAGTGCTTAAGGTCAAATGGAGGGGGAGAGTACCTCTCGAATGAGTTCAGTGATTTTTTGAGGTCTCATGGGATAAAGAGACAGTTCACATGCAGGTATACTCCATAGAAAAATGGGGTTGCAGAAAGGAAAAACAGTCATATTGCAGAAGTTGCACGTGCCTTGATGACTGAAAAGAATATGCCTAAGAATTTTTGGTTTGAGGCTGTTCATATTGCTATTTATATTATGAATAGAACTCCCACAACTGCAGTTCATGGTATGACCCCCGAAGAAAGTTTTACAGGTAAGAAGCCTGATGTCTCACACTTGAAAGTGTTTGGCTGTATTGCATATGCTCATGTGCCAGATGAGTTGCAGAAGAAACTGGATCCAAAGGCTGAAAAGTGTGTCTTTGTTGGATACTCTTTAGAGAAAAAAGGGTATTGTTGTTATAACCCTATCACATGTAAGTTCAGAGTGAGCAGGGATGTCATCTTTGATGAAATGAGCAGTTGGTATACATCTAGTGGTGATGCATTGGATGATGATGATGATCATGACACTCATGTGCAGGCTGAAAAGCAAGAATCACGGACTCTTAGTGGACCATAGACATCATCTAGTAGTCCTTGGTCTAGGAGACTAAGGAGTAGTTCTACATCTTCAAGTGCATCTAGTAACACTACAGGTAAAGACAAAGAAAAGAATAAAGTGTCAGATGGCATTGATGCAATTCTTGATGGAGACTCCAGTGGCTCACAGAGCTTGGATAATGAGCTTGGCATTCCTTCAGTGAGGACTCCAGGTGTGTAGAGAGCACGCGTCAATGCAAATACTCAATTGAGTGATCCAGTGGTACATAGGTCTAGTAGGGTGAGATACCCTGTTAACAGATTTGGTTTTGAAGGTTATGAAACTCACCATTATGCTTATATGGTGAAAGTTATTGAGGATGTTGAGCCCACATGTTTTGAGGAGGCTATTGGTCATGCTTATTGGGATGCAGCAATGTATGAGGAGATGGCTGCATTAGAGGCCAATAAGAATTGGGATCTAGTATCATTGCCAAAGAGCAAGAAAGCTATTGGATGTAAGTGGGTTTATAAGATTAAGCACAATGCATATGGTTCTATTAGTAGGTACAAAGCTAGACTGGTTGCTAAAGGCTATGCCCAGATATATGGCATAGATTTTAAAGAAAACTTCAGTCCAGTTGCTAGGATGGAAACTGTCAGATGTGTGATTGCTTTGGCAGCAACCAAAGGTTGGAGGGTGCAATAAATGGATATGAAGAATGCCTTATTGCATGGTGATTTGCAGGAAGAAGTGTATATGGATCAGCCAGCAGGTTATGAAGATTTAGAGCATCCCATGTATGTGTGCAGGTTGAAGAAGGTGCTCTATGGGCTCAAGCAAGCACCTAGAGCATGGTCTGACAAGATTAGAGAGTATCTTGTCAATATTGGATTTTATGTTTCTGATGCTGATCACTCACTTTATGTGAGAAAGGGAGATGTAGGTTTGGTCATCATTGTCATCTATGTGGATGACTTGATTATTACAGGTGATAGTGATAGTGGGATTGCTGAAGTCAAGGACTTTTTGAAGAACAAGTTTAAGATGAAGGATTTAGGTGAGCTAAGGTACTTCCTTGGCATTGAGGTGATAAGATGTGATGATGGTATATGGCTGTCCCAAAGATAGTATGGCTTGGATATGTTGTCCAACTATGGTATGACAGCATGCAAACCACTTTCAGTCCCGTTGGAGTAGAATGTAAAGTTGAGTGCTGATGTTGGGGATGAGATAGAAGACCCTACTATGTTCAAGAGGATAGTGGGGAGTTTGATCTACATGACCATTACAAGGCCAGACTTGAGCTACGCTGTTGGTCTTGTGAGTTAGTTTATGCAAGTACCTAGAAAGCCACATTTGGATGCATTCAAATGCATATTGAGATATGTGAAGTCCACATTACATTATGGACTTTTCTATGAGGCAGGTACAGATCTACAGGTGTTTGGATGCATAGATGCAGATTGGGCTGGTAGTATGTCTGATAGAAGATCTACTAGCGGATACATGTTCTCTCTTGGTAGTGCAGTAGTTACTTGGAGCAACAAAAAGCAATCTACAGTTGCTTTGTCAAGTACAGAGGCTGAGTATAGAGGTGCTACTGTTGCAGCATGTGAGGTAGTATGGCTGCAAAAGTTATTGGCTGATTTAGATGTGTAGGTGGAAGGTCCAGTTGTCAATTATTGTGACAACATGAGTAGTATACAGTTGGCTAGGAACCCTGTGTTCCATGCCAGGACAAAACGTATTGATGTACACTACCACTTTGTGAGAGAGAATGTACTAGCAGGTGAGATTGACTTGGTGTATGTCAGCACACAGGATCAGATAGCTAACATCTTCACGAAGGCATTGGGTACAGAGAAGCTTCAAAAGTTGAAGCTTGCTTGGAGTTGCAGAGATGCAGTTGAGCTTGAGGGAGAGTGTTGAGATGACAAGCTCAACACATGCAGACATTAATGATGGACCGCTTGGTTAGATGGGTCCACACGTCTACACTTAGCACGTCAGTGGTCATTATGACTCTCACATGACCACTGACTCATTGCTTATTATATTCAGGTTGTTACACCTATTTACAGCTTGCATAGTTATAGCGCCAGTCGACTAGTGTAGTCGGTTATGCATTGTTTGACTTAGTAGGCCACTTTTCTTTATGTTATATCTTATCTATAATTTGTGTACATTGTAAAGTGTGTGGAAGAAGAAGAAAAAACCTGCAAGAAAACGTTTTGGCATCCATCTCTCTTCTTGTCTCTTGAGTGAGCTTCTCCTTGTGCATTCTCTGTGTGTTGGGCGCAATATCTTGAGCAAGTCCCCCCACCACACAATTTGTGACAATGTACACAAAGTATAGATAAGATACAACATAAAGGAAAGTGGCCTTCTAAGTCAAACAGTGCATAACCGACTACACTAATTGACTAGCGTTATATCTTTGCCAGCTGTAGGTAGGTGTAACAAACTAAATATAATAAGTGATAAGTCAGTGGCCATGTGAGTATCATAATGACCACCAATGTGCTAAGTGTAGATGTGTGGACTCATCTAGCCAGGCGGTCCATCATCAATATCCACACGTGTTGAGCTTGCCATCTCAACAATTTTCACTAGAAAGGCTTATAGAGAGATGTCAAGAATTTAGTGATCCAATGTGTTCCATGCTGCCAACACAATAAGGATAGCATGCTTTGACCCACTAGCCTCTTATAGCCACTACCTATTCTTGAAGGGAAACAAACACATATCACCATGGACTTCATTATTGGCCTCCCCATTTACCAAGAAAGGATGGAATAGTATTTATGTGGTAGTCAACTACCTCATCAAGGTTGCCCACTTTATCCCCAATAAGACCCAATACATTGCCTCTTAGATGGCCAATTAGTTTATGGAGTATGTATATAAGTGGCATGGATTATGCAAGTCATAGTGTATGATTGGGATGCTAAGTTTATGAGAAACTTTTGGCAGGCAATTTTCACTTCTATGGGCACCAAGCTTGCTCCATCCACTATATACCACCCATAGATACATGGAAAACCAAAAGGGTAAATAAATGGCTTGAGATGTACCTATGGTACTTTTTCCATGATGTACAACACAGTTGGGATATGTGGCTCCACTTGGCTAAATTTGCATATAACAACTCCATCCACTCTAGTATTAGGGTTTCTCCTTTTGAGGTATTATATGGTATAAGGTTCCCATCTCTATGGTCTTATTCAATGAAACACAATATTAGTGAGTTTGGGAATCTTCCAATTCCCATTTTTTGAATACTAAAAAGGTGGCACTCGGATAACATGTCCATAAGTTTCTCAAAACCATATGATGTGACCTATCATTGGAAAACGCTTGAAAAATGGAATCTATTGAGCTATAGAGCACTCAATTTGGAGTTATAGTGTTCAAGTTATGACAAATGCAAAGATTTGACCACGTGTCCCAAACTTATGGAAAATTCCCATATTCCCCAATATGGTGTTATGATAAGATCAATCTCTAGAGTAAGACTACCTTGCTTTAGTAATGTAAAGTGAATCTTTAGAATGCATAAGACCATAAAAAGCTTTATGCTGATGAGAAAAGAAGGCATTTAGAATTCCAAGAGGGAGAGTTAGTACTCTTGAAAGTGCCTAAGTCCCATTACTCCACTGTCAAAGAAGGGAGTAGTAACAAGCTAGCCCATTGTTTTTATGGCCCCTTCTGAATCCTCAAGAGGGTTGGTGACTTGGCTTACCAATTAGAGCTTCCTCCTACCACCAAGATTCACAACATGTTTCATATAAGCCAGCTAAAGCTCGTTACTCCACTCTCAAAGAAGGCACTAGGTAACAAGATGGCCCACTCTTTTTATACCCCCTACCAAATCCTCTTGAAAGTGCCTAAGTCCCATTATTCCACTCTCAAAGAGAAGGCAATAGTAACAAACTGGCCTACTGTTTCTATGGCCCCTACCGAATCCTCAAGAGAGTTGGTGACTTGGCTTACTACCGATTAGAGCTTCCCTCTACCACCAAGATTCACAATGTGTTTCATGTCAACCAATTGAAGCCTATCATTGGCACCTCAGTGGACTATGTGGAAGAGCTATCCCCCATAGATGAAGAAGGTATCATTTAGTATATCCCTAAGGCAAACATTGGGTAGTGAGATAAATACTTGAGATCTTGATCCATCAAGGAATATCTCATTAAATGGTAAGGTCTACCCTTGGAAAAGCCTCCTGGCACCCATCCATTATTGTGAATGAATTTTCTCAGCTCCAAGAGGCCAATGGGTTGAAGACTAGCTAGTTATGCCCCCTTTTGACCATGCACTACCTACAGATTGCACACTATTTTAGAACAATTTTGTACCTGCCAAAATTACAGCAATTTGCTTCCTACATGAGCTGAAAGTACATGTTATAATCTCCATTTCAACATGTGGCACACGCTCTTTGGAGTAGCCTATCAAAAGTTATGATAAATTTACCCAAGTAAGCATGTAGTGGACATCATGCTACTCATAGTCTTCACACAGCCTTCTCATTGTAATGTGGATCAGAGTAGCACTCTACATCCTCACTCTTTGGCCCCTTTGTCAAGCCCCACCGAATTTCTTCTATTTTTGAGGACAAAAAATCAAGGTGGGGATGGAATGTAACAAGCAAGATACATGGGAACTAGGGGTTAGATACCCAATCACATTGAGACTAGGATATATAAGGTGTAAGAGAGCCAGTTTAGGACATCAAGGTATAATCAAGATTTGACTCTTCAACTTCCTCTCGAGCTTCCATGGCTTTCTCCTTCTTTCTCCCTTGGTTTTTGTCTTTCTCTCTCCTCTTTAAGCCTTTCATCATCATCATCATCATCATCATCATCATCATCATCATCTTTTTCTTCTTCTTCTTCTCTCTCTCTCTCTCTCTCTCTCTCTCTCTCTCTCTCTCTCTTTTGCTCATTCTCATCTCTCCTCTTAGCTTTATTGATTTTATAATGAATGATTCTTTTGTTGACAATCATGTAGTTTTTGTAACAACTCATCTCTATGTTTTGTTAACAAGTGATTTTCTAATTTAAGAACATCCTTCTCTACAATAAGATTAAATGTATAGCCCAAAAATCCATTATAACCATCACCAATAAACGACATGAGTGAAGAGCTATTATAAAAAGGAGGAATACTATTTTTGATAGGATCTTGGGGGTATAATCTTCCATCTCAATGTTTTCCCCCCCTTCAAATTGAAACACATGTTTCATGGACTCTGAAATATTGTTTTGTTTATTTTGTTCTCTTTTTGATTGGTTCATGCTCACATTTTAGCTCAACATGCAGGTGTGACTGTACAATTAAAAAAATCCAATTTTTTTAAATTTCCTAAAATATTTTCTCTCTCTAGGATCTCTTACAGGGCATTTTCAAGACCTCAAATCTCCCCTAATGATATATATTAGATATTTGCCCTAGTTCTCTTGTAGGACACACACACACTCTGTGTGTGTGTGTGTGTGTGTGTGTGTGTGTGTGTGTGTGTGTGTGTGTGTGTGTGTGTGTGTGTGTGTGTGTGTGTGTGTGTGTGTGTGTGTGTGTGTGTGTGTGTGTGTGTGTGTGTGTGTGTGTGTGTGTGTGCGTGCGAGTGATGGTTTGAGGTTGAAAAGATCTATTTCTTCTAATTTCTCCCTAGATGAATACTTCTATAAATGCCACCACAAATTTTCTAACTCGATACTATTGCCATAAATTTACTTAAATACTTGGTGTGCCACTATTTTATGATTTTTCTTTTGCCATAATTTTCTTGTTTAAAGTTCCCCAACATTTCAATTAAGTGATCAAACTCCTAGTGATTTTTAAAGTCTTTTTATTTTACAAATATCTATTCCTTAAATAAAACCCCACTAGAACTTCATTTTTCCTAATATTTTGGTCAAATTACATAAGTTTTTATTTGATAATATTATATTCATAACATTTTTGAGTATTTGTAATTAATTTTTTTCATTTTACTTTTAACTATACATTTCTATTAGTAATAAAACTATGAAATTTTAATTTATTATTTAAAATGAAAATACAAGAGAAAAACCTAGAGATTAAGGGAAACATTTCCATCTATTTGTGGTAGAGGATGGCCTCCTAATGTTTACACATGTTTGAATCATCATGGGGTCAAGGGGATGAAATATAAAAGTACGAGAAAAGGGGCTCGGGGGTGGGGGTGGGGGTGGGGGGAGGGGGATAGTTAAATTCTACAAGTGCATGCACTTGGTTATTTGTCTTTGCCTTTATATTACCTTTTCACTCTTGCTCACACACACACACACACACACACACACACACACACACACACACACACACACACACACACACACACACACACACACACACACACACACACACACACACACACACACACACACACACACACACACACACACACACACACACACACACACACACACACACACACACACACACACACACACACACACACACACACACACACACACACACACACACACACACACACACACACACACACACACACACATGCACGCACGCACGCACGCATGCTCCTTTACTTCCCACAAAGGTGACAAGGGGGGGAGCCTTTACATAGCTAAGGGGAGATTTAATTATTTTTTATATTTTAATAACATTGTCTGGGGACCATGGCTCCATATGATGGAAGAAGGGGGATTACCCTGACTAGTCTCTACAACATGGAGGAGGATGATGAAAGAGGTCGAGGGGAGGATAGGGAGCAAGGGTATACCTAGTCCAAAGGAGTTGGGGGAGACGATGATAGCAATTGGGGGGGCTAGTGTATGGCAATGCATAGAGGATGATGATGTAGAGGTGATAGCAATGGTTGCAGGCAAAGGGCGATAGGGGGAGGGTGATGAGCTAGTTGATGTGAGGGGGGTTGTTAATAGGGAAACCTTTATGGGTCACCACCCCTTTCTTCTCCTTCCTTCACTAACTCTTAACTAACTCCTTTAAAATAAAATTCAATAAGTAACACAATGAGTAACTTCTAAATTAATCTACCGAAGTTGTTAGTTATTAACTAAGTTAGCTATCTTAATTAAATAGGTGGTTTGACTAACTTACTACCATCATTAATGTGACTAATATTTCTTAATTAATAAATTACAATACTAATTATTAACTAACCTAACATGCTAACCAAACCAACCTATAACACTAACTTCCTAAGTAATTTATTAATTATTTTTCTCTCTTTTTATGCTCATATATGGCCTCGAGTGTTTGCATATGCCTTTATCGTGAAAGGGGGTGTTTGTGCACTACATGAGGCAAGAAATTTGAGTGCTCATGTAGTCAAGTATATTACAGTCAAGGGCTTAAGTATTTACCAAGTAGGCTTCATATATTCTTTAAGCTCTATCTTAAGCCCCTCTACATCCTTCTAATTTCCTTATACAAAGTTGCAAATCATTTGATATTTGTCTATGGTGGAATGATACTATTTCTTCTCCTTTTTGATAAGTTTTGAACTCAACTATAAAGCTTGATGCTAGACTTGATAGAACACCTATTGTTTGAAGTGCTTTGCCCAATTTGGCAAAGGCTAGCTCTCACATAGTTGATACATATCTCTACCCACAAATCTATCCCTCCTTCTCTCAAACCTCATGAAAGAAAAAATCAATGAATCAACAAGGTTCTTGTGAGCTCACTGCCTTACCTTCTTCTCAACATCACGAAGTGAAAGCTTGATGGTGGCTTCATAATTCTAGTCCTTGATTTACCTCCTCTAGTCCATAGCTCTCAATTTGATCCATAAATGATCAATCCACTCAAGGAAATGCAAAGAATCAGAGAAGAAACACAACCTCTCCTCCTATCCACCTCTCATCGAAGAAGTGGAAGAAGAGAAAAGTGTGATGTACAGAAGAAGATTTACTCTCCAAGTCCCTCACTCTTATACTCTTGCTCTTCCTCATTCTCAAAGTGAAACACAAGAAGATAGAGTAGAATCAAGAAGGAGAAGAATGCTCTCAAGTTTGCATACCACAAGAATGAGCTTATCCATTCACTTTCCAACTTTTACACATTGCTTTGAGCATGGGCTATATATATAACACTAGATGCTATAAAGGTGAATGGAAGTTAGTGTCCATGCTCTTGGCGAGTTGGAGGTCTTCCTTTCTAGAAGAAAATAGGAAGAAAATATTATAACTTGCATGGGCGTTGTAAGCTACTCTCAAAATATTACTAAAAATAATTGTATAACTATAAACATTGATAAAAAATATTGTATGCCTTGCACCTTTGCTAGATTTACGGTTCTTTTTGTTTTTGCTAGCTTTGTTTACATTTACAAATTTCGAGACTATCTTTATTTAATGATTAACATTACTCTCCTCCTAGACAAGTTTGAGTCCCATGGCACTCTTTATTGGAGGTAGCATGTTTCAACTTGCATCATATACTATAAATATTGGGATAATTATTTGGCCACTGTGAGAAGAGGAGCAACATTTCCCCTAATGGAACTTACTTATTACTATAAGGGGATAATGTCACATATGCTCAAGCTAGAGAAGGCCTTGGTCCTATCTTGAAGTTTTTAGAAGTTTCCTAAAGAAGGTTGTCCCTAATGGAACTTACTTACTAGAAGGGGTAATGTCACAATCACTCAAGCTAGGGAAGTCCTTGGCTCTATTTTGAAGTTTTTAGAAGTTTTCTAAAGAAGACTCTAGAAATAGCTTGCATAATCACTCATTTCAACACTAGCATAATTGCTTATCTAAGCCCTTATGTTGCTAGTGCTTATATCATTATCGATGTCACCACAGCTTAGATCATTGCTTATGTTGTCAATAATTGTATCATTCCTTATGTCAGTACTAACCTAGAAGCTTTTGTTGTAACCTCACTAGGCTTCAGTATACAAAGAATCAAGTTCTTGCCAAAGTTCTTATCTTGAAGTCATGAGAGTAACGATTCTCACCCTCAAAGGGCACTTATGTCATGTGTTGGAGTTGAAAGGAGAATGAATATTGTGCTCACACACACACACACATAGAGAGAGAGAGAGAGAGAGAGAGAGAGAGAGAGAGAGAGAGAGAGAGAGAGAGAGAGAGAGAGAGAGAGAGAGAGAGAGAGAGAGAGAGAGAGAGAGAGAGAGAGAGAGAGAGAGAGAGAGAGAGAGAGAGAGAGAGAGAGAGAGAAGAATCTATGTTTATGTGCCTCTAATAGCTCTCTTGTGAGTAATGTTTTACTATTTTATCACTCAAAATAAAAAAGAAAGAGTGAGTGAGTGTGTGTGTTCGTGTATAGTTAGGGTTAGTGAATCAGACACATTGGCAAAAAATTGATGGGTTAGTGAATCAGACACATTGGCAAAAAATTGATGCCTTGAAGAAAAGGTTAACGGAAGCCTTTGAAATGAAGGATTTGGGACACGTAAATCAGACACATTGGCATGCACATAATCATGGATAAGACTAAGAGATTGCTCTATATATCCCAAAGCATTATGTTGGCAGAGTACTGCAATGTTTCAATATGGATGGGGGAAGGTAATTAGTACTCCATTTCCTCCATATGTGAAGCTTAGTATTGATGATTATCCCAAAATTGATGAGGAGAGGGTTGATATAGCCAAGGCTCTATATTCATCATATGTGGGTACTCTCATGTATACTATGATTGCCACTTACTTGAACATTTCTTTTATAGTGGGAGTAATGATTAGGTGCGTGTCAAATCTTGCCAACAAGCATTGGGAAGCAATGAATGGTATCTTGATGTACTTGAGTGGGACAAGACATATGTGCATATGATTTGGGATAAGTAGTAGAAGTATACTTGGATACATAGATATAGACTATGTAGGGAAAGTTGACAACAAAATGTCAATCACATGATATAATTTTATATTGTATGCTGCTCAATCTCATGGATGTCTCATTTGTAAAAAATTATGGCATTATCTTCCACTAAAATTGGGTATATTGCAGCCATAGAGGCATGCAAAGAAGCCATATGGCTTATTTGTTTAGTGGTGGGTGACTTGTGCCTTGGTGAAGAGATGCCATTGTTGTTGCGCATTGATAGTTAGAGTGCCATGATGTTGTCAAAGAATCTCATGTTTTATGCTAAAGCCAAGCATAGAGAAGTGAGGTATCACCTCATTCCTCAGATGCTTGAGGGTAAGCAAGTTGGGCTTGTTGAAGTTCATCTTGATGATAACTTTGTAGCCTTTCTCACAAGGAGTCAGCCCTTTGAAAGTTTTCACATTGTAGGGATTTGACGGGCATTAGTAAAAGGTAGAGCCCAAGTGGAAACACACAAGTGGAAGCAAGAGGAAAGTGAGAGCTATGGCACACAGAGAGAGAGAGAGAGAGAGAGAGAGAGAGAGAGAGAGAGAGAGAGAGAGAGAGAGAGAGAGAGAGAGAGAGAGAGAGAGAGAGAGAGAGAGAGAGAGAGAGAGAGAGAGAGAGAGAGAGAGAGAGAGAGAGTGTGTGTGTGTGTGTGTGTGTGTGTATGTAGAAGATCCAATAGTCACAATGTGTGACTGGCCTTCCCTTACTCAATATTCACTAAAATAATAATGTGTGACTAGCATTCCCTTATTCAATAGTCATTGAAAGAATAAAGAATGAAGTGAAATGATGGGTGTCTACCACATACAATGTATAGATGTGTGGATACAATGTACAATGAACTGTACTGTAACAAGAGACTCCTCTTGAAAGACCACCCTACATAGCTCAACTACTTACTTAGGTTTCTTATGTATCATCTCTTCATGAAATATAGCATCATAGCTAAGGCTTGGATAATCTTCCAAGCCTATAGATCACAAAGGTAATAGCTGTCTCACTTACATCACCATATCCAAGACAAATACGTTTGATAAACTTCAGATCCATCTTGTTGCACTTGTCCTTGGGAACATGGTAGAAAGCCTCAAATCCAAAGACCCTCAAATGAGCATATGATAGAGGTTTTCTAGGCCATACCTTCTTTGAAATTTGACAACCAAGAGCAATGTCTGGAGAGCTATTAATAATGAATGCACAAACGATAGTAGCAATTGCATCTGCCCAAAAGTATTATGGTAAGCCTACTTGACTAAGCATACTATAGAGTCTATCTTGAATAGTCCTACTCATGTGCTCTAGATTATCATTCTAGGGTGGATGTATGGGGAGGTCAAATGATGCTTAATATCCTATTCATCGTCATAAATCTACTCAAATTCCTTAGAGACATATTCACCCTCATTGTAAGACCTTAGGCATTTCAATCTATACCTAGATTGGTTCTCAACAAAAGCAACAAAGTGCTTGAATATAGCCAGAACATTCAATTTTTTCTTAATAGGATAAGCCCATATCTTATACAAATAATCATAAATAAATGTTACAATGTAGTAGGTCATGCCATCCAATGTCTGAAAAGGCATGGGACCACATACATCAAAATGTACAAGAGATAGAGGCTCATCCATGGGCATAGAGCCAAAATTTAAATGAGCATTATGTTTCTCCTTCCATAAAGATAGTATTCACATGAATAAATGTGAGTAATCAAGAGGTGGAAGATACTACAAATGAGTAAGTACTTTCATTCCTTTCAAAGACATGTGCTCAAGGTAATGATATCATAAAGATACATGATGTGTAAATTGGTAACAATCAATATATGGTCAGTAGACCTACATAAATAAAAGTCAACTTCTTTCACCTTCCACTTCTCAAATGAAGGTCCCACATATTGCTTCTAGAAACATGTCAAAGACTCCTTCAAAGGAGTACATCTGATTCTTCACTAGAACCAACGTTGACCTTTAGTAGTGGGTGGGGACTCATCTGGCTCTTTGGAATGCTGAAATGGTATCAAGGATGTTTCACATTTTGTTTGAGTGTTAATTACTTCTTAACTTGAGAACTCATCTTTTGAGGATGCATCTAAGAATGCCACATAATAGAGGGACCATTTAAGTTTTGTTCGGGCAATGGGATTGGTGCTTGTTGGCAAGGTGCATCATCATCACTCTTTCTCAAGAAGGGTGGCTTAGGGAGACGAGCCATTGCTAAAGGAAAGCTTATTTTTCTTAATCCAATTTTTATAAATATTTTGCAAATGATGAGATCCATTTATCAATCCAAAGGATACCATAGTTATTCTATCCAATAGCATGGGATCTTTAGCTTTGTGGCCTTTAGGACTTCCTCCTCGAACTAGTATCCTCTTTTGGTTGGGCAGATTCTTCCATGTCACTTTCATAATTTGCATCTTCACTTTCATCATCATCCTCTTCAAAATTTGTCTCTGCCTCTGAAGGGGCTCTATAAGAGAAGAACAAGTTCTCTGTTTCTACTTTTGCTTTTGTCTCTGGCTCTACTATGGCCATGTAATAGGGAGATTAGTACATCCATGCCTTTATCTCACTATCAAATGTAATTTCAAAAGTCATTCTTGGTTTTGGTAGGAGGTATACCCATCAACAACGACTTTGCATCTTTCGAGAGTTGTCTTTTAGTGTCCACTATTAGGGACTATGCTTCAAGTTTCTTTCAGAAAATTTACTTAAAAACATCTTCTTTGGCTGTCTATTCTTTGCTTCATTGGGAGAGTCAAAGGAGACTTCTATGGAGATAGATCTGTTTCCTTTGTGCAAACCATAGAGCTTCAATATCACTTTGTTGGGTCCCCTCCTAGGGTTAGGGTTCCTTTAAACCAATCCATCCTTGCTCACACTTCAAACAACCATGGACTTTTAAGTAATAGAGCATAAGATGTTCCATAATAGTTGGGCTTTACCACTAGCTACGTCATCTAATAATCTTTGCTAGCAACTATGATGCAAGGAAGGATGCCTAAAGGCTTGATTCTGGTCTGATTAGCCAGTTTGAAGAGCCATTGAGTGGATTGCATGTATGGACTTGGGTAGTCTTTAGAAGTGCAACCTTCTCCTTTGCATAAGCTTATAAAGAGACTTGTAATCCATGGATCTTCTAGGGTTTGGGAAATTTGGAAAGATATAGCACTTTTCTTTGCATCTCTAACATTCCACTTCTGATCTTTGTCTACCACAAAAGTGTCTTCCTTTGTAACTTTGGGCATGGAACCTCCTTGGACCAAAATTAAGACCAAAATCTCTAGGCTTTTGGCAAATAACTTGGGTTGTCGTCTTGAATTCTAGTAGGTTAAAATCAGAAGGGAATTAGAGAGGCTTCAGTCTTTGGGGAATCTCTTGTCAATATTTCTTCTACTTCCTTCTTTTCAATGTCTCTGAATTTGGCTTTCATTCCATTACAGAGGGAAGGATATTCAATTCTAAAGGTATCAAAATTCATTATTTTGAGGATTACAATAGTGCCATTGTCCTGATAGTCCTAACTTTAGAGGGTCTCAATAGCATAAGTTGTGAAGAACACTTTGTCTACTAGCTTCCAGTGGGTTGCTAATCAGACAAATAGAAGGTTGTCAGTACACCAAGCGTCCCCTGTATCTTGATGTTGTACATCCATGAACAAGTTCCACTAACTCTTTACCTTTTTATTCTTATGAATCTCCACTGACCACGACTCGTGAAGCTTCTTCGCAATCTCCCACTTGATGATATTTGAAAATTCTTCAATGAAGGCCAAATCTTCCATTGGCACTCATTCTATCTATTTTTCTCTTTAGTTTTGTGAAAAATAGTTAGCTATAATGATACAACTTTATGTAGTTTCAGAAGACAGTGGGATCAGTCTATCACATAGAGCCCACATTAGAATAGTGATATGTTTTCACCATTGAGGAATGAATTTCTTGTAGAAATTGGATTTGGAAGTGATGATCTCCAATTCCTCAATAGTAGCAAGAATTCTACAATCTTCCATTGCTTTTCTTCCTCTCCAATAGTGCCACTACTTCCATTTTTAGCCTTTGTTAGTGCATATTGATGGCAGTTTCCCCAGTTGCACACCAAAAACATGGAGCCCCAAGAGGAACACCAAGAAAATGGGGAAATTACTAAAAGAAAATCTATCTTGTTAAACCAACAAGCATGTTATTCACACTTTAATCAACTACAAGAAGAAAAAGAACACCAAGAACAACCAATCTTCATGTAGCATAATATAGTGAATCTCCCATGGATTTATCACAATAAATTTTCAATATATTTTTCATATTCTTCATAAAAGCATCAAAGAACCAAAATAACACAAATGAATGATTGACTTTGAATGGAATTAATCACAGTCTTCATAGTCTTTCTCTCAATCTCTCTCATGTAGATACAATGTTTCTTTATAGAAATTGCATATCTCTCATACACTATCCCTCTCACATATGCTTTCTCTCAAGAATATATGAGAATATTAAATAATGACACTCAATAATCCTCTCTTGGTCGTGGATATCCCTTCCAAGAGATATGTCTGATATGAAGGGGCACTAGAGCCACTATAGTGTCCCTTCATAGCTCATCAGTGTCATTATCACTTTAGTCTTTAGTTCAAGTCTTCATCAATTACTTCTTCTCCTTCTTTAAGCTGTTAAGAGCTTCCATTATTTTATTTCCAAGATTAGAAAACTTCCCCAAGCTAAACATCCATCCATGAAAACACTTACACAAGCATATAGAAGACACCAGAAGGTATATAGAAACTCAATAGTACACTAGAAAAGGGCTATAGAAGGTATAAAAATCATATAGCTCAAACCAAAACCAACTCAATACATCAAAACCCATCCAAAGTACTCTCAATAATTCCTCAAAATATTCATTTACAATTATAACATCTCAAATAGAAAGAAAATAGACTCAAATAGAAGCAAAATAGACCCATCAAAATCAAATGACACACTACAAAACCAATCAAAACATCATAACTCAACTAAAACCCATCATGAGCTTCTCAAAACTACTCAATCCGTTCCAAAACACTTCAAAAAACTTCCAAATCATCAAAAAACTAATCAATCCACCAGAAAATAAAATAAAAACCACCCAAAAATCCAATAAAAACTAGCTAAAAATATAGTCATTTTAGCATTCAATAGTAAGAAAACTAATTTGACATGTATTCACCTCAATTATCTGATCTCAAGAACTTTATGTAACTTACAAAATCCTTTTTTTCCACCATAGCTTTGAATTCCAAAAAATTCTCAAAAATCTCATTTTTATATTGCAAAAAATAAATCCATGTCATTTTGTTGAAATTTGAATGAATGTAATCTAAAACTTGTATCTACCACTCAAAGACATTTTTCTACCCCCCCAAATGTGTGAATGTACCATTTTCAAAGGATATATACTAATTCTCCCTCTCTTTGGAAATGGGAGTCTAGATTGCTTGCCAAATTGACATGCCTCACATACATGGTCATAGCTTACATAGCCAAAGTGTAGAAGACGATAAACAACTTGTCTAGACTACATTTGCTTTAGCCTTTGCAAGTTTACATGCCTAATTATTCTATGCCATAACTCAACACCCTTGTATTATCTATGTTCACTCTCCACATACATAGAGATTTATATGACAAGAGTACTTGCATCCAATGCAAACAACCTTCCTTTCTTTTGGCCATGTGCAATCAACTTGCCAGGTTTGTCATTTGCGAATTCCCCAAGGAAATAAGTATATTTTTTAAACCTTACTTGTAGCCCTTCATCATCCTTTTGTCCAATAGAAGCCAAATTCTCGATGATCATAGGCACATACAAAACATATCCAAGTTTATTCTCTATCCCATATTTGGTCACCAATGGAATACTACTAATGTGGGTAATCTTATGGAATGTATAATCTCTTGTAGCAACATATTCTTCACTTTGCATTTTTTCTTTCCTATCAAACCATTTTTCATGATGTGTCATATGATTCATAGATCCTGAATTCAAAAATGAATCCTCCTCTTTAGGGGGATGTGTCGTGTTCCAAGTACATGTTCCATAGCAAAAATATGATGAGGGGTAGATGATCCTCTACCTCTAGAGAAGGATCTCCCTTGCCTCTAGGCATAAAGTCTCCACAATCAAAAGAGCTATGACTGTACACAACGCTATCTTCATAACCATATGAAGATCCTCTAGCTCTTGATGAATTATCATGCCAATGGTAGAATACACTATCTTGATTAGCGTTTTTCCCTTTACTAGATGCATTAAGATCTAATTTTATTTTTTAAGCAAGCAACAACTTAATCAACTCCTCAAAGTCGGGCATAGAACCACCTCCCATTGAAATGGAAGTGTCAAGGGACTTGTATGTAGGGTCAAGTCTATTCAAAGTAACAAAAACCAAGTCATCATCATCCATAGGTGCATTAATTGAAGCAAGGTCCTTTGTAATCTACTTTATCTTTGCAACATAGTCACTTATGCTCTGATTCCCATGCCATGCATCATGCAATCTTTGCTTTAACTATATCTATCTTGCCTTTGTGTAAGTGCCATACATTTTCTCAATAATATCCTATGCATCTTTACATGTACTAGCTTTCTTGATATGCGGGATCATGGTCTCTAAAATGCATATGGATACCCAATGTAAAACCTTCCTATTTTTACCTATCCAATCTTTACAAGACTTCTTTTATTGTTATGTGGGCTCATCATCAAAGAGCTCAAGACATGCATCCTCACCTCTTATGAGGTCCCATAGACCTCTCCCCTTTAGAAAATTTTCAATGCGATATGACCACACACTATAGTTGTCCTTAATCAACTTGTCACCAACAATATAATTGATTTGTTATGTTTCTAACATTATCAGTATTGCAATTTGAGAAACCCAACAACATGCAGTGTACCAAATCAATATTCAAGTGCATGATTCCAAGACCAAAACATATTAAAAATACCTAAATTTTACATGTAAAATGGATTCCAATGCTATGGATAACATACATGTTCCAAATGCTATCAAACATATCCAAAGATCATGTTCACATGTCATACATTTATTGTCCAAAAAGAAACATTGAATTTAAAGCTTAAATCGTGCATGTATGACCCAAAATACATTAAAAAAGAGCTGAAAAAAAGACAAAATTTCCTATTTTTTCTACAATTTATTTTTAAAACCAAGAATGAAGTCCAAGACAAGCTCAAACCATACAAAAATCTTCGAAATTTTCTTGATACTTTTTGTCCTCCAAAATGGCACCCAAAAGTTGCATAGAAACTGATCTTTTTGGCCTTCAAAACAACTTTTTTTTGAAGTATGAACATCCAATTCTATGAACTAGTATGTAATTAACTAGTTCAGCATAATACCAATGTGAAACTCATTGGCCAATATATCTAGTTCAAGTAGGTTGCAGTGTGAACATAAAAAGTTTGAACCATTTTAGGGGGTAACATGTGTGAAAAGGGCTTTAGTGAAGGCCTCACTAGCCTTTGAAAGGCTTATTAGATTAAAAGGAGTATTAATCATGTTTGGGTGGTAGCATTTTCTATTTCCATTTTGATGAGGTAAGGCCTCAAGCACATTGATGATGGCACTAAATAGTAGCAAGACGTCCTTTTCCAACTGACGATGAGATCTAGGGCTCCAAGATTACCTAAGAATCACAATAACTAATCAAAAGTTCTCTTCTTTGTCTCTATTAGACAAACCACAAACCCCATGGCCTTATGCTTAGTTCATAAGGCTTCTCCAATGCTTCCTCCAATAAGCATGCCCCTTGCTCAAGCAAGCCGTGAGCTTAAGTAGCCCCCATGCTTTCCGCATCAATACATGTACCAATTCTAGATCAAAAGCAAACCAAACCATTACTATAATACATTATTTACAAAGGTTGAATGGCTTCCCAAATGCATCCAATCCAATAATAATGCCCCAAAATCCAAGCTATAATAGCTCTACCAATTTGTGTACCTATTTTGAGCGGATCAATTGAAGATTTGTGCTTGATTTAACACCAATCTTGTAGCAAAAACGCCATTTTGTAGCAATCTGGACCCTCTACAAAAAAATTCCATTTCTCATCAATGATAAAGATTAAGAAGAAACATTGTTAGGAAAATGTGATCAACACAAGATAGTATTTGAAAAAAAATAGAAAAGGTCAAAATAAGCTAGAAAGTGTATTTTTTATGTCCATCTTTAAGACTATTTTTGCAAAAAAAATACAAAACTCTTAGTGTATCTAATAAAAACCATCTCACATTTTTTTATCAGGCTAAAATTTCATGAAAGATACTTTGATATGTACAATATGTATTCCCATTAAGAGATTTGGAATTAGATAAAAACTATCAACTTTCTTAATAGCTCAAAATAACATAGTTGAGTGTTGTTTTGGCCAATTTTCATGCACTTTTGAAAATCCAAAATTTTTAGAAAATGAATTTCCACTTGAACCTTGTTTCAAATATTTTACTCTACTAACTTACGATGGTGGTAAAGTTCCATTCAATTTTGGTATTATATGCACATGTCATTTCAAATATAGTGAAATAGGACTTGAGCCACTAAAGTGCCTTGTAGCATTTTTGTGGCAAATTACAAGACTAGTGTTAATGGTAGATAATAAGCTTTGAATTTGATGTAGTCCTCAGTTTGATTCTTCACTCCCACACTCGAGCTCTAATATCTACTAAGAGGATTTGATTTAGATATGCAATGGAAGGGAGATGGCATACGATATTGAGGTTCAATCCATCTTCTTCTTCATCTTCTTCATTTTCTTCATACACACAATGAATGCCTCCCAAAGAGTGGATAGATACTTTAACTTTAGGACATTTAGCATATAGCCTTTTTTTTATATCATACAAGCATATGATATGACTTGACCTATGACTTATTTCTCGACATATTTCTCATCATACCCAATTTGCATGAAATCACTATAGAGTGCCGATTTCTCCTCACAATCCCCTAATAACAGATCATTGTGCATAATTGGCTCTAAATTCTCCTTATCTATTAATAGTTGATCCCAAGTTTTGACATCACCATGCATATCCTTATAGCTAACCTTCAAGAGATGTTCCATTGTCAATTTGTGGTGAAGAGGCTACACATACCCATAGAGGGTTGCTAAAAAGCAGCTTGTTTGAGATTTTCGAAACAATTTTCTTGCATTGGCCACCCAAAGTTTGGCCATCAGCTAATAAAACAATAGACCTACAGAATTCGACACATCTACATTTTCAGCATATCAAATTATGCCATAAGTTTCCCTTGTGATGCTATCTATTTTTATGAATAGCATGAAACACTCCATGAACCACTGCAAATGCATGTTCTAACTCAAATCCAATTGCTAAGGGACATAAACATTCTAAGGTCCACATGAGTCACCAAATTTTGATTGCATCTGTGCTTTTGTGCACTGTGAGGTGGTTGAATTCTAATTGAAAGGTAAGTAGAATACATGGTCGACTATCTCAGCCATGAGCTATACTTTCCCTACAATCTTTCCATTGCTTTGCCTCATCATATCCAACTAGAAAAAAGCATGAACATTTGATGACCATTGATTCCATGGAAATTTGGCATACTCATGCAACCCAACTAAGCCTGAGTGGTGGGCTCATCCATAAACAAAGAAAGTTGAGAACTTGCAAAAGCCATTACCATTCCACTTGCACTTGGCATGATGCTCACATTCTTGGGGGTTAACTCCTCTTCTCTTGGCTACTACATCTACTCATCTCTTGGGACCTCAATGACATCATCATTGTCATCATCTGCCCTAGTGCACTTCAATATGGAAAGCTTGCTGATGACGACCTTGGGCAATGCATCATGGTTGCAACAAAGAAAGGGCATGCTGCCAACAATGCAGGAGAGGTAGAAATATGAAGAAGAGAATTCCATGTTGCTTTTATAATTAATCAACTATATTAGATGCCCAAACATAGTCATAATATTTAAATACATAAACTTGGCCATACTACATATTGTATTGTTCCCTTCAAGGCATGTGCCTCCACCCATTTTGTGCAATAACCTATGCAAATCAATATATATTTGTTATCCTATCCTTTGAGATGTAGGTTTGATAGGTTCAAAAAAGTCTATTCTCCACTTTTGGAATGGTTCCAATGGTAAAACAATGTGATCTTGTATTCTTTCCATGTCCAATGGTTGATCCTCCTTCAAGCATTGAAATGCACCTCAAATAGCTTAGCATCTAGTAGTTGATCAGGTACTCTAACTTCAAGATCATCATTATGAGGCCTTCTCAAGTAATCTCCAATTGCATGCTCTTTCAATGGAGTATAAATGGCCTTATAATCAAATTCTTGCAGTAGCAACATGCACCTTGCTAATCTTCTAGTTACTTGCACGGGGGATTCACTAGTAGTAATAAGGAGACATCACCTACATGCAAGAAATATATGAAAATACCCCTTATCTACCCCCTATTTATGGGACCTTACCTTATAAAATGTGCCTTCCTTCCCTTAAATAAACCCCCTCCCTTACACTCATGTGATACCATATGGTAAACCCTAATGGACCCCTTGGGGTTACTTGATGTTTATTCTAATTAAGAACAATATGACGTGATGGCCAACATGGAAAATGAATTGATTTCCCAATAAATAATGCCAAAATTTTTGTAAGTAATATACCATTCCCAATGTTTCTCTCTCAATTACAGATTATCTCTTCTCTACTATACTAAGTCTCCTGTTAGCATAATATATTGGCCTAAACCAACCTATAACATTTGTATACATCAATACAGCTCCAACATCCAAGTATGAAGTATCAACAATGATATGGAAGGGTAGGTCCCATGTAGGAGGTTATAGAGTAGTGTGTGAGCTCAACTGCCAAGACCCATGGACCCCTTATTGCTTCAAGCTTTTCAAGCCAAGTGCAACGGCTATCTCTCTCATAGCTGTATGTGCTCTCGTACCTACGAGTATAGTGAGCTTACCTCCATTCTTGATTGAGTTCCTTCTACCTCAATCACTCTGGTAGCTCCATGGTCCAAGTTGCAAGCTCAAGCAAAGCTCGATCCTCAAGCTCCAAGCTCCATGCTCCATTGTCGTGGGTGAGACAAGAGAAGAGAATAGAAGAAGAAGAAGAAGATAGGAGAAGATGGAGAGCTTCTCCACCACAGTCCCTCACCCTCACTTCCTCACTCCTTCACACTCCCTCTCTCAAGCACAAGCTCATGCAAGCAAGAACAAGACGAAGAACAGAAGAGGAGAGCTAGTTTTGGCCACACACAAGAATGAGATTCTCCATTCACTTTTTAGCTTTTATACATACTATAATCCTTTTTGGGCACCCACCCCCTTTTTTACATGATCAGCCGTTTAGCCTAGGTCCTCTTTTTCTACTCCCTTCTATTTACATTGTGGCTTCACCCATGCTCATCTACTTTTTACAAATTGTAGAGGAGGGAGCTTGGTGCTCTTTTACAAAGAGTTAGGGAAGCCTTTGCATTTAAAAATGCGCCTCTTCCATTTTTGCACTCGCCTTGGGTTTTTAAGGTGTCTTTGCACTTTTGGCCCTTTTTCCTCTTATTTCTACTATTGGGATACTTTTTTTTGCTTTGGCCTATATTTCAAAATTTTCTTTTGCTTCCTTTTTTATTTTTTGCCTTTCTTGCACTAGGGGTTAACACTACCCTCTCTTAGTTGAGTGCCAGTCCCATGGCACTTGCTGCACTTGTTGATGAGGGCTCGGGTGGTTTCCCTGTGGGTTCGTGGTGATGGGGCTTTGCGGAGATTGGATGGGGAGAAGAAGCATCACAAAATTAGATGATATGTTGCGGAGGACGAGGGTATATTGAGTGGGTAATGGGGGCCTTTGATGTCGGTGGTGGTTGATCACATTCGTTGAGTGTACCTTAAAAAGAAAAAGGAAGTACACTGCCTGGGGGTGTGTCTACCTAAGATTGTGCAGTGCATGGTGTCCGTGCTAGTGAAATTGGGAGTTGGGTGAACCTCAGGGAAGCCTATGGTGTTGTTCCACACTTGAGGACCTAGTTTGTGTACAAGGGAGGTGTTGTGGGTGTGACTTAGGGAGATAGGTATAACCATAGGCGAGCACAAACTCCCTAGGTGTGTTGTGCCCTAAGTGTGACAAGAAGGGCTAGGGGGTTAGGCACGGAGCCGACCTAGGCCATTGGGCGCACCTAACTTAATAAGGAACTCTAGGTGTGGTGATTGTGGCTCTCATAAAAGAAAGATGTATTGCTTGTTTCCTCTTTCAAATTTCTTTATTTTCCTCTAATATTTTTCTCGTTTATTTTTTTTCTTTTTCTTTCTTTCTTTCTCTTTTATTTTTGGAAGGTACACAAAGAACTAGTCCTAGTGTTCTTGGTCATGAGAGGAAGAGGTTGGGGGCTTGACCAAGAAAGTTCTTACTCTGCATGTAGTCAATGAGATTCATACATACATTTACTTTAGGACCCCTAGATATGGTGATTGTGTTGGGTTCTTTTCTCTTTCTTTATTCCATTGGTGTCCCAGTCTTCTGCCCATGCCTATCACTTCTTCCACCACTCTAGGGGATAGCACTCAGCTCATTGTGGGTGGGAATAAGAAGATAAGCTCAAAGGGTTTGCACTTATTTTCCCACTATTCCCACATTGGGAGTTCCATGTTCCAATTGATAGGAAATCACTCTTCTTTTTTTGGGATAGGGACCTCTAGAACTACTAGGGATTGCACCCTTAGCCTTCTTCATGCCTACTCCAACATCTTCTCTCTCTTTTTTCTAACTTCAACTTTCCTTTTTGGAGTTGGATCTTGTTGTGGCATTTCCTATTGCACTTCTGAGCATGGAGGGATTGATGTGGGACTTGTTCTTCTTCTTGTTGGCCCACCTCAAAATTGAGCCCTCCTTTAGTGGGTAGCACTTGTTGCTCATCTCCTTTTGCAGACTCTAGTGGTATTTGTTCCTCCTAATACCCTAGCAACTCTACTTCTTGTGCCATCAACCCCGCTCTTAGCAATTATTCTCTTTGCTCTCACTAGCTTAGATAGGTTTCTACTTCTTACGTTTGAGCAAACAAGCCATGTCTTATGGATATGTAGGCAATTTCTAGCTTCTTCTTCAAAATTTCCATGGCATCCTCCTCTTCTGGTTGCATGATATATAAGATGGTGTTGAGGAAGGCATGTTGTTGGCCCATCATCCTTGTCTCCATGGCCTATACACCTTGCTCTTTGATAGCACTCTATTGCTCTTCACATAGGCTAGATGGCTTGCCAAGTCTTTCACTCTTTCCTCACTCCTAGCTACCCACTCTTCGACTCTTTGCTTCATTTCTTCTAGATTTTCGTTTTGTCTTTTAGCTAAAGCCATCATTTTTGGCTCTTGCTCTTTCCACATCTAGGTAGCTTGTGCTTTCTCCTCTTCAAAGCACTTCACCTCACCTTTCAGCCTTTCTAGCTCCGCTGTGACATCAAGCTATTCTCCATTTTCTCCATTTCTTTGTGGTGCTTTCCTCTTCGTGAGCTTTTGAGGTGTCTTTTGCTACAAGCCTATCCGTTGCCTCCTCTATCCTTTTCAATTGCTCTCTTAATTCCTCCTATTGTACAATAAGGAGCTTGTACTCTCTTTGTAGCCCTATGAGCTCTTATCTTTTCTCCTCAAACCTTTCTTGCCAATTTCTTTTTTCTTCCTTGGCCTTGAGTTCTTCCTTCAGCTCATAGATATCCTTTTGGTACCTTGCCACTTGGCACATCCTCTCCAAGTAGGATGCTATCGAGGCTTCTTTTTCAGCCTCCACCTCAGCCACCACAGCTATCCTTTTTTCTTCCTTTGCCGTTTCCAACTGCACATGGAGCTCTTTGACATAGTTGTCATACCCCATCAATGACGGCACTATAGCTTTATGTATTGACATTGTTGATGCCTCTACTTTTTGGTTTTTGGGATCTTGCCTTGATTTGGAATCTGCAACTGCTAGTCTCTTCATTCCCGTCATTGGAGCTCCTCTACTTAACTCTAGGGCTATCTCTTGCACTCTACCCACAATATACTACATGTGTGCCATTAAATTGCTTTTGCTCATTATGTTTGTGGGGCCTTGGGTGGTTGTTATGGTTGTGGTTGGAGCCATGAGAATTGATGGGATCAGATGTAGTAATCCATTGCCCTTGCTTAATCTCCACGGCCTTGCTTGGTCCCTCATCTATCAACAATGGGATCATGGCTACTAACTCTTCTCTGGCATGCTGTTCTATTGACATGCGAATAGCTTTCATCGTGTCTTCTTCCTCCTCCTTGTGTAGTCTTTTTGCTTGTTCTTCCAATTTCTTCACCCTCTCTTCTTCGGGTCTTTTTGACTCTTCTTGCACCTTTTCGAGCTCAACCTTTTCTTTTCTCATCTTCTCTCCTTAGTTTCCTCTTGCTTCTTCAAAGGGAACTTAATTTGTAGCTTCTTTGGCCCTCCTCAGCTAGGTGGCATCTCTTGTTCTCCACCCTTGCCCATTGTTCTTTTGCTTGATTGATCCTACTTGTGGAGTGGAGATATCTCAAGGTTCTCCTCCACTTCCTCTTCATCTTCCTCTTCTCCCACCAGCTCTTGGATAATGGGGGTTAGTACCCTGCCAAACCCTATGGTCAATGCTTTGGATGTAGGAATTCTACAATTGGATTCGGAGGTGGTAGTTGATGACTCGCCCCTTGCTAGTTTTTGCCCGGACGCTAGCGCCTTGGTTGAAGTTTCAATGGTTCTCCAGACATAAGCATTCATGTTGAATTCCTCTAGGGCTCTTGCCATGATGCTTTCAAGCATGGGCACTTGGATTCTCATCATAACTAGTGCATTGCACCTATGACTGGAGAGAAGAGTGCATGCACCGATTTTGCTTGCAACTGGATGGTAGCATTGAAAACTAACTATGATTGTACATCCTAGAGGTGATTTTTCACCTATTGTGTGTTGCATGTAGATATACATATGGTGATGCATGTTGCATTTATACCTAAGGTGTCTCGTGTAGTGATTGTGTTGCATGCATGTCATGCTATTGCATTTTGCAAAGAGAATGCATTTGATGTAAGCAAGGTGCCTATTTCCCTATCAAGTGTGACAAAATTATTGATCCCAAGTTGTCACAAAGAATGTCATAAGGGAAGGTGCTTATTAGGTCATACATGTGTAGTGGATCTAGGAAGTATCTAGTAGGAATGGTGGCTGTGTATGCTCTAAGAGATAATACTCTTGTAGACTTGTGCTATGTATGCTCTAAGAATTAATTATTCTTTTGTTGTTTGGGCATGCAAGATGGTCCTTGCAACTTGTTGTAGCTTGAAGTACTCACCATGAATGTCCTAGGTTTGTGGCCTTGTGTTGTGAACTTTCGATACACAGTTAAGGTCTTTATTCAAGTCCTCGGACACTAGGAGATCCTTAAGGTGAAGTGTCCTCATCCAATAAAATTTATGGATTTATCAAGTCCAATTAAGTTTATGAATGTTTGTAGCACATGACAATCCTTAAGTGTGCTCAAGTTGTATGCAATTGGATGCAAAATTGAAGGAGTAAACTTTAGGTACTTCACACACTACTAGAGACAAACTCTTGGGTAATGCTCAAAGATCTAGTCATGATGTAGCTTTCTTTAGCAAACTTCTAAGACTCTTACAAAGTAATTCTCCACCATTTTTTCTTCTATTGGGAAATAGTTCACTTAGAGTAGCCTAAGGGTTCAAGTGGGTCTTGAGAGATGTGTTTAGCTCCTTCCTAGGGGCACTATTTACAATTCTTGAGGCTACAACCTCCCTGGCCTTTTGTGTGAACACTATGTATTTGAAGCTTATTCCTTAGGCTTGAGATATTTATGGAGTTCTTCAACACTCAATTGGTTCCTTCTTTCTCATAATAGAAGTATAGCAAATGTCAATAGGATTTTGCAATGCCTACACAAGTCAATTATACTACTTGACTTCCAAGGGTGAGGAAGAAAGAATACCAACCTTGTCATGTATGCTTGACCCCAATACTTCAAGTATGGTCTCTTTAAGTTCAATTGAGTCTCTTGTGGTAAATTAAGTGCATGCACACTATGTGTAGTGTAAAAAATCTTCTAAGCAGTCAAGTTAGTTGATGACAACCCCTTGATCATGGTACTAACATCTAAGAGACCTCCATATCATGCTTGTTAGTAATTTTGTAGTCTCTAGCTACTATACATAAGGTACAAGGTACATGAATGTGGTATTTTAGTATATGCAAGCTGAGTGAGTGGTGTAATGAAGGTATGTTGCACTATGTTGTGATGCCTATGTGTGTTATGTGGCTGATGTGATAAAGAGCTCAATATGATATGATGGAAGGTAGTGATTGTTGAGATGACAAGCTCAACACATGTGGACATTGATGATGGACTGCCAGGTTAGATGGGTCCACACATCTACACTTAGCATGTCGGTGGTCATTATGACTCTCACATGGCCACTGACTCATTACTTATTATATTCATGTTGTTACACCTATTTACAGCTGGCATAGTTATAGCGCCAGTCAACTAGTGTAGTCGGTTATGCATTGTTTGACTTAGTAGGCCACTTTCCTTTATGTTGCATCTTATCTATACTTTGTGTACAAAGAGTATGGAAGAAGAAGAAGAAATCAGCAAGAAAACGTTTTGGCCTCCATCTCTCTTCTTGTCTCTTGAGTGAGCTTCTCCTTGTGCATTCTGTGTGTGTTCGGCGCAGCATCTTGAGCAACTCCCCCCACCACGTGATTCTTGACATGGTATCAGAGCCGTGCCATTGAGAGAGGCTGATTTTGAAGGCTGAATTGAAGGAGAAGAAGCAAGGATCGAGCAAGCAAGCTACGTGTAAGAATCTCTCCCATTCTTCCACTCCTTCTCTTGGATAGTGCCTGTGGAGGCACCGGAAGCAGGGCAGAGCAAAAATCTCAAATTGTAGTGAGATTTGGTGTGCGAGAAGAGCGCTGTGTATTTTGTAGATAAGCCCTTTAGGGCTTGCCCGTAGAGATTTTGGGCATCTGAGGCCGTTTCAGGGCCCGTTTTGGAGCCGCAAGGTTGCGGACAACAGTTTCAGGGTATACTGTGACTTCGACTGTATTGACTGAAAGTGGGTGCACATGTTATAGATTTCAGATCTGTAAGTTTAAAAGTGTTTACCAGTGAGTAAACACAAGGTTTATCTGCAAACAGGTTGCAGATTGCATGTATTGTTGAGCAGATAGTGAAAAAGGTTGTCTGGTGTATTGCTATGCACTACAGGTGGAGGGTTGCAGAAGATTTGCTTGCTGTTTGGTATTATTCTTGTGATAATGGCAGAGAATAGTGGAAGCCCCATCATTGAGAAGCTCGACAAGAACAACTACCCTTCATGGAAGTTCCGTTTCACGAACTTCCTTATTGGAAAAGGCCTCTACGAGTTCATTTCAGGTGAAGAAAAGGAGCCGGAGGTGAGTGATCCTCCAACTGCAGAAGAGACAAAGGCACAAAAGGAATGGAATGCAAAAGACAAGAAGGTCATGTATTGGTTGTCTGCAGTAATTGACAATAATATGTTGGGACACATTAGAAATGCAGAGAATGCATATGTAGCTTGGACCATACTTGAAAGTATGTTTTCTGTAAATACAAAGGCACGAAAGATTCAACTCAAGCAAGAGTTGAATACATTGAAGAAAGGGAAGATGTCTATCAATGAGTATGCATTGAAGGTAAGGAGCATTGCAGATGCCTTGGCAGCAATTGATGCAATGCCTGATGATGATGATTTGGTGTCGTCTACCTTGGGTGGACTTAACAATGAAAAGGCTTGGAAGTCTTTTGTAACTTCCGTATATGGTAGAAAGCCATTTCGAGATTTCGATGAGTTGGTCTCCCTTATGATCACTTAAGAGATCAACATGCAGAGTGGGACATCTAAAAGAAGCGGTGAACAGGTCCAAGCTTTCTACTCCAGTTCAGGAAGGGGATGTGGCAGGTTCTCTTCAAGAGGCCGTGGTACAGGACGTGGTAGTGACAACCAGCAAAACGGATTGAATCAACAATTTGGCGATATGCAGGTTTCAGGAGGTCATGGTAACTTTAGAGGCAGAGGGAGCTTTAGAGGAAGAGGTGGATGGTAAAATAGAGGCTCTAACAATTCTGGTATTGTGTGTCACTACTGTGGCAAAACAGGTCATATTGCAGCCCAATGTTATGCTAAGAAAGATGATATTCGCAGTGGTAAGTTGCAGCAAGGAAACTATGCATCGTCTTCATGATAGAATGAAGACAAAAATGAACGTTTGTTTGTTATGCAGCATATGTTGAATGCTGTTATAGGAAAGGGAACACATGAAGATGTTTGGTATGTTGATTCAGGTGCATCCAATCATATGACCAGCCATGCAGAATGGTTTGGAGAGATACAAGATTTGCAGAATGCAGGTTATGTGCACACGGGTGATGACTCATGCCACCCAATTTCACACATTGGAAAAGTTCCCTTGTCCTTGCATGATGGTAAGACAAAGAGTCTTTCAGATGTATTACATGTGCCATCTATTACAAAGAACTTGGTGTCAGTCGGTTAAATGGTAGAGCAAGGGCTGCAAGTTAGATTTACTGCAAAGGGCTACTTTGTAGAAGATTTCAATGACAAGTGCAGGTTGGTAGCAAAGGGAAGTAGAGTTGGACGTATGTTTACTCTGGATGCTGGAATTCCTACTATGAATGCTGCTATGTATGCCAAAGGAAAAGGTGTTGTTGCAGACATTGAAATTTGGCACAAATGCATTGGACATGCAAATGTACAAAGGCTGAAATTAATGCAGTCCAAAGGGTTGGTTACAGGTTTGCCTATATTTAAAGTTGCAGAATTTCATAAGGTATGCGAAGCATGTCAGTTTGGTAAGCAGGCAAGACAACCCTTTTCACATGACAGAGATGTAAGCAGAAATATCCTTGATGTTGTGCATACAGACATTTGGGGGCCTACACAAAATGTATCTCTTGGAGGCAGTTCATACTTTGTCACATTCATTGATGATTGTTCTAGAAAGCTGTGGGTATATTTTATGAAGGAAAAGAGTGAAGCATTTGAGCACTTTAGAACTTTCAAGGCTGTAGTTGAAAGAGAAATAGGTTTGAAAGTAAAGTGCTTGAGGTCAGATGGAGGGGGAGAGTACCTCTCAAATGAGTTCAGTGATTTTTTGAGGTCTCGCGGGATAAAGAGAGAGTTCACATGCAGGTATACCCCACAGCAAAATGGGGTTGCAGAAAGGAAAAACATGAATATTGTAGAAGTTGCACGTGCCTTGATGGCTGAAAAGAATATGCCTAAGCATTTTTGGTCTGAGGCTGTTCATACTGCTGTTTATATTATGAACAGAACTCCCACAGCTGCAGTTCATGGTATGACCCCCGAAGAAAGTTTTACAGGTAAGAAGCCTGATGTTTCACACTTGAAAGTGTTTGGTTGCATTGCGTATGTTCATGTGGCAGATGAGTTGCGAAAGAAACTAGATCCAAAGGCTGAAAAGTGTGTCTTTATTGGATACTCTTTAGATCAGAAAGGGTATCGCTGTTACAACCCTGTCACATGTAAGTTCAGAGTGAGCAGGGATGTCATCTTTGATGAAATGAGCAGTTGGTATACATCGAATGGTGATGCATTGGATGATGATGATGATCATGACACTCATGTGCAGGCTGAAAAGCAACAATTATGAACTCTTAGTGGACCAGAGACATCATCTGGTAGTCCTTGGTCTAGGAGACTAAGGAGTAGCTCTACATCTTCAGGTGCATCTAGTAGAACTACAGGTAAAGACAAAGGAAAGAGTAAAGTGTTAGAAGGCATTGATGTAGTTCTTGATGGAGACTCCAGTGGCTCAGAGACTTGGATGATGAGCTTGGCATTCCTTCAGTGAGGACTCCAGGTGTGCAGAGAGCATGTGTTAATGCAAAGACTCCATTGAGTGATCCAGTGGTACGCAGGTCTAGCAGGGTGAGATACCCTGTTAAAAGATTTGGTTTTGAAGGTTATGCAGCTCACCATTATGCTTATATAGTGAAACTAGTTGAGGATGTTAAGCCTACATGTTTTGAGGAGGCTGTTGGTCATGCTCATTGGGATGCAGCAATGGATGAGGAAATGGTTGCATTAGAGGCCAATAAGACTTGGGATCTAGTATCATTGCCAAAGGGAAAGAAAGCTATTGGATGTAAGTGGGTTTATAAGATTAAGCACAATGTAGATGGTTCTATTAATAGGTACAAAGCTAGGCTGGTTGCAAAAGGCTATGCTCAGACATATGGCATAGATTATGATGAAACCTTTAGTCCAGTTGCTAGGATGACAACTGTCAAATGTGTGATTGCTTTGGCAATATCCAAAGGTTGGAGGTTGTAGCAAATGGATGTGAAGAATGCCTTCTTGCATGGTGATTTGTAGGAAGAAGTGTATATGGATCAGCCAGTAGGTTATGAAGATTTAGAGCATCCCACGTATGTGTGCAGGTTAAAGAAGGCGCTCTATGGGCTCAAGCAGGCACCTAAAGCATGGTCTGACAAGATCAGAGAGTATCTTGTCAATATTGGATTTTATGTTTCTGATGCTGATCACTCACTTTATGTGAGAAAGGGAGATGCAGGTTTGGTCATCATAGTCATCTATGTGGATGACTTGATTATTACAGGTGATAGTGATAGTGGGATTGCTGAAGTCAAGGGCTGTTTGAAGATGAAGTTTGAGATGAAGGATTTAGGTGAGCTAAGGTACTTCCTTGGCATTGAGGTGATCAGATGTGATGATGGTATATGGCTGTCCCAAAGACAGTATGGCTTGGATATGTTGTCCAAGTATGGTATGACAGCATGCAAACCATTTTCAGTTCTATTGGAGCAGAATGTAAAGTTGAGTGCTGATGTTGGGGATGAGATAGAAGACCCTACTATGTTCAGGAGGATAGTGGGGAGTTTGATCTACATGACCATTACAAGGCCAGACTTGAGTTACACTGTTGGTCTTGTGAGTTAGTTTATGCAAGTACCTAGAAAGCCACACTTGGATGCAGTCAGACGCATATTGAGATATGTGAAGTCCACATTACATTATGGACTTTTCTATGAGGCAGGTATAGCTGTACATGTGTTTGGATACACATATGCAGATTGGGCTGGTAGTATGTCTGATAGAAGATCTACCAGTGGATACATGTTCTCTCTTGGTAGTGCAGTAGTTGCTTGGAGCAGCAAAAAGCAATCTATAGTTGCTTTGTCAAGTAGAGAGGCTGAGTATAGAGGTGCTGCTGTTGCAGCATGTGAGGTAGTATGGCTGCAAAAGTTATTGGCTGATTTGGATGTGTAGGTGGAAGGTCCAGTTGTCATTTATTGTGACAACATGAGATGTATATAGTTGGCTAGGAACCCTGTGTTCCATGCCAGGATAAAACATATTGAGGTACACTACCACTTTGTGAGAGAGAAGGTACTAGCAGGTGAGATTGACTTGATGTATGTCAGCACACAGGATCAGATAGCTGATATCTTCGTGAAGGCATTGGGTACAGAGAAGCTTCAAAAGTTTCGAAGCTTACTTGGAGTTGCAGAGATGCAGTTAAGCTTGAGGGGGAGTGTTGAGATGACAAGCTCAACACATGTGGACATTGATGATGGATCGCCAGGTTAGATGGGTCCACACGTCTACACTTAGCACATCGGTGGTCATTATGACTCTCACATGGCCACTGACTCATTACTTATTATATTCAGGTTGTTACACCTATTTACAGCTGGCATAGTTATACCGCCAGTCAACTAGTGTAGTTAGTTATGCATTGTTTGACTTAGTAGGCCACTTTCCTTTATGTTGCATCTTATCTATACTTTGTGTACATTGTAAAGAGTGTGGAAGAAGAAGAAAAAACCAACAAGAAAACGTTTTGGCCTCCATCTCTCTTCTTGTCTCTTGAGTGAGCTTTTCCTTGTGCATTCTGTGTGTGTTCGGCACAGCATCTTGAGCAACCCCCCCCACCACGCGATTCTTGACAGTGATGCAATCACTAAAAAGCATGCAATAGACTTAAGGGCTTATATGTCAAAGTGTGTCATGTATCAAAATGTGTTATGTGATACTCTATCCAAAACAATATGTACCAAACTATGTTGTATGTAAGGTTTTATTATGCGTTCAGAGCTATAACTGCAAAGTGCAAAAGCCCTCCATAAGTTTTGAAAAGAAATGTTGAAAATTTTTATTAATAATATTGGATACTTTATTGGGAGTGGATATCCCTCTTGTGCAAATCATATAAAAAATTAAGTGGCATCAAAAGGCTAAGATGTACATAATTTTATTTTCACATTAAAAGTAAGGTTTTATTGCATGTAAATGGAGGGGAGACTGTTCATATAGACACAAAGTGGTTGGATGTCCAAGGAAGATTGGTCATATAGGCGCAAAGATGGAATATTGGTCCTATAGGCACAAAGTTGGCCAGATGTATAAACAGGGTAAAAATTAAGGGACCCCTATGATTTTTAGTTTGTAGATAGGTGGGTGAATGTTTGGCTGATCAATGGTGAAGAGTTTAGAAAATTGGGTGAATGTTATGAGAAAACCCTATTTTAAGCTATTTTTGGGCCAATTTTAGGTCAATATATATAAAATTTTAAATAGATGGTCTATTTTTTAGTTTTTAAGCCTAAAAACTTTAGCTTAGTGACAAAGAAAACATTAGAAAAATAGCCATTGGGCTAAAAATCTCTCCTAATTTTTAGCATGTGTATAAAAAGGATGAAAAAGAATAAAAGAGGCTCTTCATTTGTGTGCCAACTTTTCTTTCTATCTCTCTTATCACTTTATTATCAAAGTATGTGAGAGTGAAGGAGAGGGAGTGTGGGAGAGTGTGTGGAGTGAGGGACTTTGACACAGTGAAGCTTTGACTATTCTCTTCTCTTCATCTCCAACCCAGGCTAAGTTGAGTGCTTGAGCAATGTAATTGGGTCCAAGTCCATGTTGTGGTCACTAAGTGTAGTTTGGTTGCACCAACTCTATGGAATAGAAGAGTCCTAACATGCTTAGACCTGACACAATGCTATACTAACATCACAAGTTTAACAGTCACAACATATTGAAAGAAAGGCTACCAAAATAGTAACATCAACAATACTTGATATAGAGAAGAAATGCTCATATATTCAAATAGCACAGTTGATATAAGTTATATAAAATATCACGGTCTCTCAGGAAAATGGATACATTCTAGGGTGTTCAAAGAAATACAAGGCATAGACTTGAAGACCATGGCTACCATCAAAGTGATACAATGAGCTTAAGTGAGAAGGGTACGGAGTTATGTATATGTGGTGAATTAGCTCTGTACTTATGCTAATAATAGCCAAGTGTGTGTATGCATGTGTGTAACTCTCATCACTTCCTCTTTTCTCCTATTATAGCCTTTTGCTACTTGTGGTGTCTTTATTGCTCTCTTTGGCTAGATTGTAGCCTTCCATTATTGTGCCACTGTCACCATCATTGATTAATACTTTTAGCTACCAATCTATCCCATCCACCTAACACATGGCACATATGCTGGATTCAAACCCATAGGAGGTCATGTCCAATGCCTCTAGTGTCTTTTAGAGTGGGTGCATCATCCTGTGGTGTTATTGGTTGAATTGGTGCTAGGGCTAGACCGAGATTGTGTAGAGCTAGTAATGGTGGATGTAGAGGGATGGGAAAAATTGAAGGATGAGGGGGATAGGGCAGCATGATTTGAAAGGTATCAATGGTAAGGGAAAAAGAGGTCTATAGTTTAGATGGTGTTTCTAGAGCAAGAGATCCATGTGGTTCTAGTGTGATGGCTAGGGAATACGATGGGCAAAGAGTTCCACAAGCCAAATTTCTAGGTAGTAGGTATCCATCCAAACATCCTATTGAAGATGATCATGTTCCCCTCTTGCTAGTACAAGGTGTTACTCGAGATGTTTGACCCATTCCATTTTGTAGTTGGTAGCATCCTACAACGAGTAAATGTGTACCTATTTTTGTGTATGATTTCGTAGGTTTGATAGGATTGGGTCTTGATTTATAAAATGGTGCCAATAGCAAGACCATGTGAAGGGATAATTAATCTTGGGAAAAGGGTTGACCAATCCATTGGCAAGAATCACACTTTTGGATAAACTTGCAGATATCTCCATGCATGGTAGGCCACCATAGTCTTGTTGCTTGCTAAATTTTTATGATACTAACATCAATTGCAAAGTGACCTATGGAAATACCATGATGAGCTTCCTCCATTACATCATCTTTCTCCATAGGAAGAATGGCACGGTGTAGCACTCTGAACAAGGTCTAATGGCAAAGATGACCTAGGACTTGACCTAGGACTCCTTCCTAGACTCAAAACACTAGTTCCAAAGAGCCAAGTCCATTGGAATGTGGTTTGAGACTTGTCATTAGTCTAGGAAGGCCATCATTTCTTCATACCATGTCCAAGGAGGATTGGATGAGTTAGATTCTAGATTGTCAACTACAATAGAAAAGAGTTGGGCATCACGAAAGCCATCATCCACTCCTAGAGGAGCTTCTTTGAAATCTAGCCAGGAAAGGAAGTTTGCAAGGACATGCTATGCTCTGTGTCTATGCACCACTTTGAAGCCAAATTCTTAGAGCAAGACGATCCATCTAGCTATTCTCCTAGTGACATTCTACTACTTGATTAAGTAGACTAGAATAGAATGGTCCACATGAAGAACAAAGGAATGGCCAAGTAACTAATGCCATAACTTCTTAACTAAATAAGTCATTCCATGACATCCTTGCTCAGTAATAGAGTAAATTTTCTTAGTAGAGGAGAGCCATATTGGCATAAAAAATAGGTTGGAACCATCCATTAGTATCTTACTCCATGATGACACCATCAATTGCAATATTTGATGATGTATCCAAAAAGACATGAAATTGTTTTGTCCAATTCAAAGGAACAAGGATCAACGCCTTGGAAAGTAAGAGCTATAAATGTTTGCAGACCAAATCAGCTACCTCGTTCTAGATGAAGGTTGGTTTAGGAATGTGGGCCAAATGATTCAGAGGGATAACTACATGGGATAGGAGGTGTAGGTGTTATCCATGCTAGCAAACTTGGCCCAAAAACCACAACATAATAGATGGGAAATTTGGAATTGTAGCTTGCATAATGGGAGCCACCTTATGGGGGTCCATAGCATGTCCTCCTAAAATAACATAGCTCAAAAGAATACCATCTTTTATAGAAACACACACTTCATGGGGTTAAGGCTAAGACTTACTTCATAGCATTTGGTGAAATAGAGTTGAAGATGATGCAAGTGGATGATTAGTATACTGAAGCCACTAAAGTCATCTACAAATGCACTCATGAAGTTGATCAATTAGGGCCCAAATATTTCTTTCATATCTCACTGAAAAGATGCTTGACCATTCTTCAAACCAAACCACATAAATTTAAATACAAAGATGCCCCCATGTTGTAATGAAGGCAATCTTGGATTGATCTTTTAGAGCAAGGACTTGATTGTACCCATTGAAGCCATATAAAAAGGAACACATTTCATGGCTAGTAACCTCATCTAGAATGCTATCAAGGTAGGGAATGAGAAATGGAACCAAAATAATGGCAATATTCAGTTTTTTGTAATCCACATAGATTCATAGCTTCTTCTTTTTCTTTAGCACAATGACTATTGGAGAAATCCATTCTACGCAATCCACTAGAGTAAGGAATCTAACTCAAAGGAGTCGATCCAAATCTTGTTTGACTAGCTTTAACATGTGTAGAATCATGCAATATTGATGCATGTGGACTAAAAAAACATTCCATTTGAGTGGAATCCATTGCTGATATAGCAAAGGATCCAATCCTTTCATGTCAACATAATCCCATGCAAAGACATCTTTAAATTCTATCAGGAGAGTGTTAGAGTCATTATTTGATGAAAAATTAATAGCATATTCACCAATACCCAATTGTTTTGCTTTGTTAGGGTGATGCACAATATTCACCTCTACTTTTTTTTCTCTTGTTGGTCGTTGTGTTTTAAATAACCAAGCATAAGGCCCTTAGTTTTTTAGTCCTCTCTACTTCTGAATCTTGGATTTTTCATCCATCTCACTAACTACTTATCTCCTGACTCTCTCAAAAACCCTTTTGCCATAATTTGTATCTTGACCCTATCATTCTGAGGACCAACACAATTTAACCTTTATACCAATCTTGAGTGCATCTTTTACCAATCTTGGGTCAACCCAAAAACACAAAATATGAAGATATATTTGACAATGAGCAAACTAGTAGGGTAACTCACATGAAATTCTAGTCTAGCAATTACAGATTTCACATTGTGAAATAACCCCAAAGGAGTCACTTTCCCTTGATCAGTCACATGTAAAACTATATGGGTAGATTCTAGATTCTTCAACCCTAATTCTTGCATCATTTGATCTTAAATTGATTATTGAACCACCATCCAATTGTACTTCACTCAACAAATGTCCATTGATGGTAGTGTCTATAACTGGTGCTCCTGGATCCACAAATAAGTCTACAATTTTTACCTCCTTAGTTGTTCTCCTTTTGGATGCATTTGCAATTACTTTAGAAGCGTTAGTCTCGATCCTTTTCCTCCTATGTCTAGCTTATGATAAAGCAACCTTCGACATATAGGGGCTATTTCAAGTAGTTTCCTCAGGTTAATTGTTAAGTTTATTTCCTCCAATGCTGCCCAAAGATCATATGCCTTATTTAGTGCTTCCACTTACTCCCTACTCCCTTCTTTTGGAGGTATGAGTCTTTCACGAAAAATAGCTACCCTACTTGGATCTTAGGATTTGCCAGGGGCACAAGCAATAATAGATGATGAGAAGACTATAGAGGAGAATTCAATTCAGGTGGCTCTATGTTAGGATCTACATCCTTAGATTTATCCTTTATAGCTCCTTTTGATTGTGGACTTTATTCCTCTTGCTCCTTTCCTTGCTTTTACGGTCTAGTAACAACACCAATTAGCCTTAAAAGTCACCCTACAAGGTAAAAATTTTGACTTAATATTACTCTCTTGCTCTTTCGTTTCTACTTCAATTAAATTTGTAGCGGATGTTGAAGGTTCATTAGAGACTTGTTTACCTTTTTCATTAGTTTTGTTTTCCTCTTTCTTAGGACAATTCTCTTTGTACTGCCCTTTGCCACTACATCTCCTACAAAGAGGGGTATAGTCTTGATTTTTATGGGCGTTTGGATAGTATGTAGCTATATGACCTTCTTGTTGACATCGATAGCAAATTACTAGTCCTCTAGGCCTCTATTGTCTACCTTCCCCCATTGGATTAGGAAAATTACCATTTTTTCTCCTGAAAGGAGAATTTCTTCCTCGGTTTCCATCACTATTGTAATTGTTTCATGACACCGAAGGTCTGCCTTGGTAGGCAATCCACGGGGCCTAAAAGATTGATTGGGTGGCCCAACCTCGTAAGTAGTATTGTTGTGATCTATCTAATTATAATTTCTTTGCATTGGATGATCTTGTGCCAACAATTTGTGTCTAAATGCCTTGTTTTAGGGAAAAAAGTACAAAATGGAGGATAATCAGGCATTAATCATGAAGGCGTTGGGCATTTAGTAGAGCCACATGGCCATAATTGTGACACTTACTGTACCAAATATTTGATCTAGGTGGGTTTGAGGTTGAGCTGCTCAAAGGCTATTGTGCATTAGCAGCTTGTGTTGTTATTGAGTAAATTTCTTTCAATGGTGCTTGAACCACACCCATTATTTCCTCTTTTAATTTTCCTAGAGACTTTGCAATAATTTCTGCTACTTTACCCTCATCTAAAGTGGATAGAGTATGAGGCATAGAAGGAATGTCTATCTGCAGCATATACATTGTGATTGAAGTGTATGGATTTAAAGGTACACTTGACACATTGGAACTTGCATTTACAAATAGATTTAAGGGAACACTCACATAAGACATGTTATTAGGCACCTCTCTTGAAGTACTGGTGGTGTATTCCATTTGAGATTCTTTGAATAGATCCTTTCGCCGTTGTTGGCTGAGTTGCACTTCTTTCCACCATCTAGCATGTGTTTTAATATCCCCCCAGTGTAGTTGGCCTTTGTAGGCTAACATGTTGATGGACTTCAGGATTAAGCCCATCGATAAATTTACGTTTTTGTGTAGGCTCATCAAGGGATGGATTCGTCTTCTCTTATAATCATTTCCATATGCTCAATGTAATGCTCAAAACTTTGGGTTTCCCCTTGGGATAAATAGTCCAACTGAAGAGCTAACAGATGTTGGAAACCTTACTGTTGAAACTTTTCTAAGAATGCTTTTGATAAGGAAACATAAGTCCCTTTATTTTGAGCATTGAGGTTACCTTACCATCTAGCTGCTTCATCTTTTAAGGTCGTTGGAGAAATATGTAAATTTGGATCACTATCTACTATCTCATTCACTCGACAAGTCACCTCGAACCTTTGCATGTGAGCATCAAGATCTTCATCCCACAGTCCCCCAAATTGGGTAAAATCAGCAAGCCTCACGAGACTACAAGCCATTGTTTCTTTAAATAATGTCCCTAGCCCAAAATCTTGAGCAGAGTCAACCCATGTGATTTCCTTAGACTCCTTGAATATGAATCTCAACGCTAGATCAGACACATCTTGAAATGAATCTCCTTGGAGAGGAATCCTAAATAAGAACTGTAATTATCCAAAATCTGCTACTCGCTCTATCAATGAAGCCTCTAGTGGCTCTCTAAATAATTGGTGAAATCCAAAATCTACATCTAAGTCCCAATCAATGGATGATTCATTACTTCCTACTGTAGCATTAGCTTCTGGAGCCCCAAGAGAGACACCAAGGAAAAGGGGATTCTAATGCAAGAAAATCTATCTTTTAACATCAACAAGCTTTTATTTCATTCTTTTTATGACCAAAACAAAGAAAACAACAAATCTTCACGCAGCATCATAGTAGATATCTCCCACGGATTTGATAGAATCAACCATAATCTTCAACATCTTCATAGAATCCATCAATAGAACAAGGAACAAAAAAGAATACACCATTTTTGAATGGAAATAAATCAAGTAGTATTCATCCTCAATGTTTTCATAGTTTTCTCTCTCAATCTCTCATATACGGATACACTGTTTTGATAAAATTGGCTATCTTTTACTCTCTCTCTCTCTCTCTCACTCACTCTCACTCACTCACTCTCTCTCTCTCTCTCTCTCTCTCTCTCTCTCTCTCTCTCTCTCTCTCTCTCTCTCTCTCTCTCTCTCTCTCTCTCTCTCTCTCTCTCTCTCTCTCTCTCTCTCTCTCTCTCTCTCTCTCAATAATACATCATCTCCTCACTACAATACTAAATAATGACTCTCAATAATCCTTCTTAGATCGTGGATACACCTCCCAAGAGGTATGTCTGTGTCGAAGAGGTACTAGATCCACTATAGTAACCCTTCATATCTCGCTCCTGTCTCTGTCACTCCAGTCTTCTCTTAAGTCTTCAGCAGCAGCTGCTTCTTCCATTTGTTTTAGATCTTTTGAACTTAGATTCATCCTTTAAAAAATTTAAATAACTTTTCCAAAGTCACACATACATTCCATAGAACACTTACAGAAGATCTACAGGACATAATAGAACAGGAACAAAGCAGAGACAGAACAGAGACAAAGCCTCTACATAAGATTTACAAAGGGTTATAGAAGGTCATCAGAGAACAAAAAATCCTCATAACTCATACTAAAACCATTCCAAACTATAAAAAACTATTCAATAAGATTTGAAAAGATTTCAACCTTCATCAATCATCAATCCATGCTTCATAAGAAAATCAAAACAAAATAGAAGCTATATAGAAGGTATCAGAACCAATCAGAACCTCAACAGAATCTATTAGAATATCACAGAGCTTCATATTTCTACTAAAAATCATCATGAACTTCCAAAACATAATAAATATTATCCAAAACACTCTCAAACACTTCCATTAACTACCATACATCACTCTAAATCCATAAAAAATAAACCATTCAGACCTAAAAAACAACAAAAGTCAATCAAAAATTCAATCTTTTTCCACTCTCAACATATCCCCACACTTAGAAAGGAAGCGTCCTCGCGACCTAAAGAAAAGAAGAATGTAAGTTTAGTAAAGAGCTCAATTTGATCTTCTTTAGTATCGTCAACAATCACTCCACCACAACCCCAACTTATCACCTTGTATATCTAGAAAATACTACAACGAAAAGAAAACACCCTTTTGGATATTATCTCCATTTTTAAAAAATTGTTAGCAACACAAAGTCATAAAGGATATAAGAGTTTTCTTTGGATCAGCATCATCTTATGCTAGCTTGTAGTCCAACATCTTCATCAATCCATCTTCAACTTCAGCTCCATCCAACAAAGATAAACAATATATACATACCACATATACAACTCACACAGACACAACACCATATAATCTGAATGGCACATGGCCCCAAAAAATGGAGAGTACAGAAAAATATTTCCATTAAAGAAAAAGAACAGATACATCCAAAAAAAACTCCATTGCTAAGCAGGATGCAGACACTTCTTCTTAAACTGCATGCTAGACTTGAGACGCTCCAGAGTTTTACTCTCATCTAAAAAATGCAAAGGCACATTCTGGAGGAACTGTATACAACACATCCTTTCCAAAAAAAAAAGAAACATGGTAGGGAAAGCTTGTGCAAAGTAATACAGAATATCCATCTAAGCAGTAGTCACATCCACATTCGGATTGATGATCAAACGGGGGATACACTTGCGAGTGTTCAGATTAGACTGTTGATGCATAAAAGCAAGGTACCAGCAAATAATGAGCTGCAAGATGTATAGAGGTATCCTCAAAATGAGCATGCACCCAAGTAAAATGAAGGTAAGAGTTTGAACATGCTGCAGAGGTATCCCAGGACCTTGGAATGAAAGGCTAGGTCCTGTCACATAATCATGCAGTGTCCATTGTCATTGACGAAGTATGTCACTATCATACCCTGGTGTATCCAGCACTGATTGAGGAGAAAGGTTAATGTAATCGAAAGGAGAGGGGAATGGAATAAGAGGAGAGCATTGTAAAGGAGGATAGGATAGTGTTGAGATATCGAGCTCCACTCGTGATACGCCAAGGTGACCGTTGTGTATTTATGTCACCGACTTGTCAGTTTTGCAGACGCGGTTGGTACACCACCCATGAATAATAGCTACATGATAGCTATCCTTATCTACTCTAGTTCGTGGCTCAGTTAGTATGCCATCTTAGTTAGTTGAGTTTGGTTTGAGACCCATATATAGGGTTCTTCTATTTCTTTGTACTAGAGTTCTTTTGGCTTACACAAATAAGAAGAGGAAAACTATTTTCAGCCTCCACCTCTGTGTGTATTCCCCCATTGTGCAAGCAAGAAAGCTACAAGTGAGACTCCTTCCTTCTCTCCCACAATCTTGACATGGTATCAGAGCCTTGTTCGTGGTAAGGAGCTCAAGAAAGCAAGCCAAGCTCGCGGTGTTCTAGTAAGAGGAGCAGTGTTGCTTTCATTGTGCAAGCAAGAAAGCTACAAGTGAGACTCCTTCCTTCTCTCCCACAATCTTGACATGGTATCAGAGCCTTGTTCGTGGTAAGGAGCTCAAGAAAGCAAGCCAAGCTCGCGGTGTTCTGGTAAGAGGAGCAGTGTTGCTTTCATTTTCTGTTTTGGGAGCAGATCTCTGTAGAGGTAGCACAGTCGAAAAGTGCAGGAGTGCATTGTCTCAGGTTGAGACGCCCTTCACGGTGAAGCAAGAGGGCAGTATATGCTGCGGGAGATGGCTTTAGCCCCTGGCGACCTTGTTTTTTTTATTTGAGGCCATTTCGGGGCCTGTTTTGGAGGCGGAAGTTTTCTGCACGCACTCAGGAAAAGGCCCAGTTTTATGCTGTGTAGCCACTGTTCTACAGGTCAGTGAAAAGTTACTGTAGAAATTGCATCGTATGCTTGTGCACAGAGACATTGGGAGTTACAGAATCATCCCTGTTGCCTGTTGATGCAAAATCGTCACTAGGAAGTGACTGTGTGGTCAAATACCACTTTCGTCAGTTTTGCAGATTTGCCTTTGTGAGGCTGAAGCTGTGTTTTTTGCAGTGACAGAATTTTTTGCAGTGTTCTGTAATGGCGTCTGATTCTCTCTCACAGATTGTCACTGAAAAGATTGACAAGAACAACTTCCAAGCATGGAAGTTTAGAATGACGAATTTCCTTATGGGAAAAGGATATTGGGAATTTGTTGCAGGAAATGAAGAAGAACCAGTTCTTCCTGATGTTCCCAATCAACAGCAAATGCATGCATTTAAAGCATGGCATGAGAGAGCCAGGAAAGTTATGTACTGGCTGTCTATCAGCATTTCAGACTCTATGATTATGCATATTCAGGATGCAAGTACGCCAAAGGAGGCATGGGATACTTTGTCAAAAATGTATAGCACAAATACGCAAGCCAGGAAAATGCAGCTCAAGCAAGAGTTGCATAATGTGCAAAGAGAAAATATGAGCATCAATGACTACCACATGAAGGTGAAAAAGATTGCAGATGCACTTGCTTCCATCGGGTCGCCAGTGGAAGATGATGATTTAGTTTCTGTGACCTTGAATGGTCTAGGAAAGGATTATGCACAGTTTCGGACATCCATTTCAGTTCGTGAAAGATTTCCTGATTTTGAGAAGCTGATTGCTCTTCTAATTTCTGAGGAGCAAAGAAATGGTGGTGCATCTTCTTCAGGAGGAACTTCAAAAGAAGCTATCTTCTACTCAAATGCTGGAAGAGGTAGAGGCAGAGGTAGAGGAGGTCGATTTGGAGGCCGTGGTAGAAATCAGAATATGCAGCAAACTCAAGAAAACCAGTCCTATGGAGGAGGACATGGTAACTCTAAAGGAGGGGGGGAGCCAAAGAGGTCATGGTGGATGGCAAAGAGGCCAAAATGCAAACAGTAATGTTGAATGCTACTATTGTGGTAAAATGGGTCATATGGCTAAAGTCTGCTATAAAAAGCAGAATGACATCATGAATGGAAAATTGCAACAAGGGAATTATGCATCTTCTAGTAGACAGGGTGATGACAGAAATGAGCACTTGTTTATGGTGCAGCACATGAACAATTCTGTGACAAGTGCAGAAGAAAGCAATGATGTATGGTATGTTGACTCAGGTGCATCAAACCACATGACAGGTCATGCAGAATGGATGGAGGATGCAAGGAAAATGGAAAAACCAGGATTTGTGGAGACTGGTGATGATATTGCACATCCTATTGTGCAGATTGGAAAAATTCATTTGTCTATGCAGGATGGGAAAACTAAATACTTGTCTGATGTATTTCAATGTCTTGAATATCACCAAGAATTTGGTTTCTGTTGGTCAAATGGTTGAGCAGGGCTTGCAGGTCAGATTTACTCCTCATGGATGCTTTGTTGAGGATATGAAAAATAAAGGTCACTTGATAGCAAAAGGAAAGAACAAGGGCAGAATGTTTACATTGGATGCAAACATGCCTGAATTGAGTGCAGCAATGTTTGCACATGGGACCGGTGTAGTTGCAGATATTGATATCTGGCATAAACGTATTGGTCATGTTAATGTACAATGACTTAAATCAATGCAGGCCCAAAATATTGTTGCAGGATTGCCTAAATTCAAGGTTGCAGAAATGCATAAGGTATGTGAAGCCTGTCAGTTTGGAAAACAGGCAAGGAAACCATTTCCTAGACATGTTCAAGAGAGTGAGAAGCCATTGGAATTAATCCACTCTGATGTGTGGACTACTAAAGCTGCATCTCTTGGAGGCTGTCATTATTTTGTCACTTTTATTGATGACTATAGCAGAAAAGTTTGGGTGTATTTTATGAAAAAGAAAAGTGAAGTTTTTGGGCATTTCAAAACTCTTAAAGCTATGGTTGAAAAAGAAACAGGCCTGCAAATAAAATGCCTAAGGTCAGATGGAGGGGGAGAGTACCTCTCAAATGAGTTTGCAAGGTTCCTACAGGAGCATGGCATAAAACATCAATATTCATGCAGTCATACCCCACAACAAAATGGAATTGCAGAAAGGAAAAACAGACATATTGGAGAGGTATCTCGTGCCATGCTCAATAAAAAAGACCTGCCAGATTCGAGAACCACCACTTTTAAGCGGCTCCCGGCAGACGTACCACTGATGGACCTAAAAACGGGCCGGCACTGGCTCATGCACTAGCCGGGCCTCGTCACTACGCACAAGACAACCCCTCGGCCTCGCGGCCAGGAGCGTCTATCAAAATCTCTGCCTTCCTAAACATTGTGTTTGTAATACGTTGTAGTCCAACTGATCCTAACCCAATATTACTCCTCAGAGGGAGTCCCTTTCACATAGCCGAAAGGCTCGAATCACATACACATGGGGTTTCTCCTACGGCTGAATACCGTCAACCCTCTGCGACTCTCCTACACCTTGGGGATTGGCCCCTCGATGCGTTGCTCAACATCTAAACATTTCGCACAAAAGTCGCTCAAGGTACCAAATAAGCGTGTCCAGGAATGTACCATTGTCCTTACTTCTCTTTCCCCTAGACCCCACGACTAGCCTACAACATGGGTACCTCACTGCCTCTCATTGTAGGTCAGGTTCCAATAAACCAATTGCAATGCATGTCCAGGAGCTGGTCACTGATATTTTCTAAATTCTTTTCATGCTCTATGCATTTGGTGGATGCCTAGTGCTCAAACATTTAGCAAAACAGTATCGTGCACAAGTGCAAAAACATTCTTTTAATGGTTTCCAACTACCGTTCGTGCTTCGTTGCATGGGCCTAGCACCGAGGTGATCCTTGAGCTACTAAGCTCTTAATTTTAATTATCATCCGTCCTAAATGCTATGCATAGAAATTAACAACTTTCCCATCATCTCACATGGCATTTAGACATATTTCAACTCCTCTACCCTTCCCCGTTTAAATATTGCATCGTTGGATAGATTTATAGGGTATTTTACCATCATTTTATGTGGAAAAAAATGGAAAAAGACACACTAGAACAAGAAGGTGGGGTTGAACTGAGGCAAATCCTCATGCTTCAGTCCCCACAAACATTCACAAACATTGCTCTTATTTATCCTTATTTTTCGAAACCCAAAATATATTTTTCCCCTATTTTTTAGGGTTTTTCCACCCTTCTCTTGTATTTTCCCTTATTTTTTACATTATTTAATTACTGAAAATTCAAAACAGGTTATGGGCTGTGGCCCTTAGTTCCTTCTTGCAGAAAAGTGAAAGTTTAGTTGGTGTTCCTATTTACTTTCCCATTTTTATGACAAAAAACCATCATTTTTCCTTGATTTTTCATGTTTTACGTGTTTTAATGTATTATTTTGAACCACAAGATGCATATTTTCTTGATTTTCTGATTATGACCAGTAAGAACTCATGAAAAACAGCAACATACACAATTTTTAGCCCACATGAACAACATTTTATCAATCCAAAGCCATAAAATCTCAAATTTCCTTTGAAAATTTTGAATTACCGCTTATTTGCGTGTTTCGGGTTTCATGTCCATGGCTGCAAATCTGAAAATCAGCAGCACTTCATGTCCAACACAATCACCAATCACCATTTCCAGCCCGTGGAGCAATCCGATCCATGCCGGACAAGCCTCCACCATTCTTTCTTCTTCCTCCTTTTTCCCACATGAACTTGCCTTTAGAAGAGAGAGAGGGAGGAGAGAGAAACACTGATTTTCTCTCTCCCTCTACAGGCTGCCATTCCCTGCGTGGATCTAAGCGATACGGAGCGGATGTCGAATGTGGAAGCCCTCTGCCATTGGATTCATGGCTTGCCTTCAGCCTCCATCCTTGATTTGTGGGGGGGGCGGGGGGGGGGGGGGGGGGGGGGGGGGGGGGGGCGCGTTTTTTTCGGCGGCTGAAAATAGCCGCCGCCCCCCCTCCATGACGTTTTTTTTTTTGGGGGGGGGGGTGCCAAAGGTCACCCCCCTCTCTTCACACCTTTTGAAGTTTCCTTTTTGGCCCCTTTTTGGGCACCCCGACCAGTTTTTTGGCCACTTCCTCATACGGACTCCGATTGTCGTGCTATAAATTTCTGGGCGTCACTCTCGGCATCCCGGACCAGGCTGCAGCTCTCACATCCCGTCTTGACTGACAAAAAAATTACTGAAAATCTGGATGTGTCACTTGGGCGCCTATCGACTGCTTATGCTTAAAATCGTCCTAGATCGAGCCACCGCCTTTGACGGTGAATATTTTTCCCTTGAAATTCATAATTTTTAGCTATTTTTAAGCACTTCCCGGCACCAAAATTCCGCTCTCAGAAGACCCTTCAAAAAGGCAATGAAGTGTGAAGCCGACTATATAGCACAGAGGATACACCTAACACTACCAAGTGTGAGGATAATCACAACTTTTAGCAAGGGTGATCTCACCAAACCTCGAGGGAAGGGAAAGGAGCATTTTGACATACCAAGCAAGCCTAGTAATGAGAGCAAGGAGTTGTTGAAAGAGTCGATACGAGCGCAGGTTGAACGGAGAGAACCAGTGAGTGAGGCCATACTTGAGACAAAAAGGTTAGGAGACAAGGCCAAGGATAGGGTTTGGACTCACAAATATCGTAGAAGACCACGAAAGAAGCTCAAGCCTTATAGGCGAAGGCATCGATAGAGAGGTAGCACAATGCCACAATGGATATCCAAGGTGTTGCTTCGTGCTCAAGGGTATTATGCAGGCAACCGATGGATTTGGGTACCAAAACCCCCTGCTAAACCACTTCTGTCAAATGCCCAAATTATGTAAAAAACAAAGAGGCATAGGAGGAAACCTAAACAAAAATCCAAGTCTCGAACCAAAAATATGGGAGCGATTGAGCCCCACACGATGGAAGTCAAGAAACCAAAAATGACCTATCAAAAAGTAGATCCTCGGCTTAGCATGCTTGACAAGCAGATGCCAGATGTAATCATTGAGGATATGCAGAAGCCGCTAGTGTCCAAGGAGCTTTTGATTCCCCAAGAGGATAGCAAGCATCATAGGCACAACATTGCTCAGGGCAAGGTTAAAGGCTCAACAAAGCAAATAGCACAACCATCTAACAACCACGAGCAAATCTCCCAGCCAGTGTCAAATCCACTTAGGAATTCCAAGCCTCCTACACCCTCTTCCCCTAAACGGACACAAGAAGCACAACACTCGTCAAGTGTGACTACTCAATCCCAATCGACTTACATCAAAGCTTCCAAATGTCCAAGAGGCAGGATACAACACCACCCTTAGCTCTCAACCTATAGATGTGCCTGTGCAATCCACCGTGGCTAGATCAACGGATACTCGATCTACGCAAGTGAATGCTCTAAGGGAAACAAAAGACATGACCACTTCCAATTGCTCTAAGGACTTGACACCGCAATTCACCAATAGTAGCAAGTTCATTGAACTAGCTGCTAGTACTTCAAATCAAGGATCACAGCGGTCACAACCCTTGGCCGTGACAAGACCCCTTGTGGAACGTGTCCTTAGTAGTTTGCTGGAGGAGGTGTCGCAACCAACTTCCTCAACAACTCTAGCACTTTCAAAGTGCCTAAAGCCTAGGCTGGAGGAGTTAAACTCAAGGGAGTTGGCTGAAGAGCTAGACTCTTCGAAAAGGGAGGTACTTGTGCTCTCACAACCTAGCAAGGCTATTCAGCAGGCCAAGACCATGTCCCATAAGGACACACTAGAGAGAACGCTGAGGCCCAACCAAGCACATCACCGGTTGGCCGAGTCCAGAATCCTGAATTGACAAGAGATGCACCTTCACGGACCAAGAAACAAAGGAGAAAACAGCGAAAACAACAGCAATTGCAGGTGGTTGTGGACCCCAAGAACATTGAGACGAAGAACGCCGGAGAGCCGATGAATAAAGCATTGAGTCCGTCCACCAATTAACCCGTTAATGCCTCTTCTAATAGCGATGAACCCTCAGACACATCTGTGTGCTCTGAAAAACCAAAGCAACCATTGCCATCAACAGTTGCTTGCAACACTCTATCCACTGACAATGGGACTCGCATTGACCAATCAAGAGTGGATACAATGTCATCACAACAGGGTGACAAATCTATACCAGTCACATCTGAGAAGAACCATGACAAAATAGCAGCAAAACCTCAGGAGAAACGTGAGAACCCCAAGAGCATAAGAAATCCTAGCGTTGACCAATCTTGCTCATCTAGGCCTGAGCCCCCAACTATGCTAAAGCCTAGGCAAACTCCTAGAACCTTGCATGAGATGGCAATCGAGCAAGCCCTCGCTAAACATAGAAGTGTCGCAGAATGCTTAACTGAGTTGGATGCTAAGCTCAAAGTGTTCGCACGTATCTACATCCTTGTAGACATGGGCGCATGCCCTAAGGAGCAACTTGAAGAATACTTGCCATTCCCCTTATCTTGGGAAGAGTAAGAACATCTCGACGAGCACTATAACAAGCTCTTACATGAACGCATGCAACTCATCTCTGACGAGGAGGCTAACAAATTGCGCTTAACCGTCACGTTCAATGAAGTGCTCTGCCGACCGAATCTCATAGACATAGAGCAACTAAAGCAACTAACAGAGGGCCGAAGTCAATTTGAACAGCATTGGTGTGAACGCCGCGTTGCAATGGCTGAACTAGGGGCTCAGATCATGACAATCTCTGAGGAGCGATTGGCCACATGGCAATCCCAAAGGGACCCAACATATGTGGCGCCAACTTCCCTTCGAGTGCTGACTGCCATTCGGGTTCGGGGTACAGACTTAGCTGGAACTAGCCTAGAGAGCCCTTTGATTAATAAGGTTCTCACTAAGGAGGAGTTACATGTTGCCAGTAGACTCGGACAAGGGTCCATGCTGCTCGATGTGGCAAAATATCTATTGGTACTAAGTAAGCTGCCACGAGTGCTGGATGCGTGTGCCACGCTCCAGTACAACCCCGAGTTCTATAATTGGTTCTTATCCTCGTGAAGTGACATTATGTATATAAATAAACACTGATTCTTGTGTCACCTTGTAAAAATAATATCAACACGCACGAGCAATGACATTCAAGCGCAGGGAGAAAAGTTGGGTCTAACAGGCTAAGCTCCTCAAGTCCTCTTCTCATCACACATTTAAAAGTCGTGTGACCATTCCCACCTCCAAGTGAAGGGCATGCAATCCACATTACCGCCATAGGAGGCCTTGACCAACAACATTGATGATGTAGACAGGGTGCAGTCCCTTTCTATACACCTTCTTCCCGTTTTGGTCTATCCTTCCGAGGATGTGCCCTATCCCACTCCAGGACAACCAGTCCACACAACTTAGCATAAGCCAATCTTGGCTAATGGCTGGAGGCAAAACGAACATCATCACGGGGGCCATCCCTTTACGACAAAACACTGCATGCCTCACCCCTCCCCTTCTTATCACATGCGCTTGATAAACCACACTAAAATCCCTTCCATGCGAACAGTTGTATCCTGTATCAAGGTCTAACCCTTGGATTGCATCTTGCAGGCTTCCACACGGAACACATGGAGAACCATGGACATCTGGCATGCAAAGACACTCTTCACAGATGACGGGAGCACATGGCAGCGCCCCTCCACCGGAGTGCTATGTGCCCACCATCAAGAGGTATGCCAAGAAGCGAGGCCCTAAGTGCCACTATCCAGGGCGAAGGCCGAAGAATCCTCAAGTCAAGAAAGCCAAGACTCAAAATGCGCAGCAGGTGGCAGCACTAGTGGCACGAACCACCAGCTCACGCCCGAGCCCCAGATGCTCAAGGGCAGAAAGGGCAGCTCGGGAAAGGGAAGAATTCAATGAATTGTTTAAAGACATTCTGGAAATGGTAGTGGCCTGGGACTACACCATTCATGTCCCGGCCAACATATTCCCTACCCAACCCCATAGGAGCCCCACACTAGCAGAGCCCCAATCAACCGGCCACCCAGACTCGCTCCGCTTCGTACAAATAGAGTAGCCCCATGTCGTATAAAGGGCTCATCAAATGCTACCTGGCCATAACTTTTTGTCTTTAAATGGTTAAGTGTTGACATGTCCTCGAATTGTACAAAACTTTCATATCTGCGTTTAATGTATTTCACGTCTTTTGCAACGAAAAAGCTAACTAGGCGCAGGTGATAAATGTCCAAATCAACACCATAGAATTCAGATAAGTGGTGTCTCCTTGCATTGCACTGGTTTATTATAGTTGTGGCATATACCATGCATGTACTCTCATAAAGCGACAAGTGGATACAGGATCCGACAGGTCTTTGGGCGAAAGTGCTCAATGCCCGATAGCCGCAAGACCATCAACCCCACAAGGAGCCCCGGCAAAGCCACGCTGCCAAAAGCACCTTTGCCAACTACCCCCATCGCACGGTCCAAAGCACATTCATGGGCCACGCTCCCTTTCTGGGTCAAACTCTATAGTTGGCTCACGGTAGTCGTCACCTCAATCATACCAACATCACGTGGGTCACAAGGAGGTTTGCAATATCTCAAGTGTATTTCCCCATCTCAACAATTGCTTCTCTAACAACGAGGCTAGGGCACAATCATCACTATAATATCCATTTCTTGAGCCTTCGAAGCTTGACATTTTCCAACCCACTGAAAGGCTGATAGCCTCAACATATTGCAATGGTTGTACTCAGGCAAGTCAAAAAAAAAAAGAGAAAAAAAAAAGAAAAAAAAGAAGAAGAAAGAAAAGAAGTGAACAAAAAGAAGCACCCACAATCACAGCACAGCACCTAGGGGTCCTCAAATTAGGTACGTCCAGTGACCTTGATCGACTGGCTCTGTCCCTAGTCGCCTAGCCCTTTAGCATCCCCCACAATTGTTCAGGGCATATCAAGGGCAGGACATACCTAGGGAGCTTGTCTCGCCTATGGTTAGACCTGTCACCCTGACCCACTTGCACAATTCTCTCTTGCACTCTGCCATAATACCATTGCAATCAAGTGTGGTAAGCACCGCACGATTGGCCGAGAAATATACACCGTCCTCATCAAGTAAGTCCAATAGCTTCCAGCTACTGAAAGTGTGGTGTCCTTGTATTCAATTATGCTCCGTCGTGCAGTCACAATGCAAAAGATGTCTCATACACCTTCACGTGTTCTTATTCTCAATATGGACAACTTTGCTTCATCCACACATTGTTACGAGAAACTAGCCCATGGTCTTCTAACTACATAATATCTAAGTATGCACGAGCATTCACCTAATATCTGCACCAAAGTATATACACAGTTTGGGTCCTCAAGTGCAGGGCAATACTCTCAGCTTGCTTAGAGTTCGACTTGTCTCCCTAACTAATCAAATTTGTCTTGTGCACGATAAGAAGACTAGCACTACCCCTTAGGAAGAGACCACACGAGAGGTTTTCAAATTGCAGGTGTTGAAGACTCCAACGAAAGTTTCGTTCGATCTTCATCAACACCCAACTCCGAATGCTTGTCCCTTACCATCCGACAAGCCCGCAAAGGATCATCATGTGCAGAATCCCCAACAAACCAACACTTGTGCTGGCCATCAATGTAGTCCCCAACACAAAATAGCCCTACCGCCAACTCCAACAACCTTCCACCAGCCACCTTGGCCACCAATAGGCCCCCAGGACCTTCTACCACACCACCACCAACACTCCTCCATGGAAACCACAGGCGTCCTTGTCACCCACGTCTTCGGTGCATGCTACAGCTTGCTACCTACGATGGTGAGTGCCATGGGACTGGCACTCGTCTAGGAGGGGGGTAATGAACCCTCAAATGAACGAAGGTGGAAAATCCGGAAACGCTAAAGCAAAAGACAAAGAAAAAGGCCAAGGCAAAGAGAAACGGAAGACAAATATGCACAAGGAGAAGAGTTCTAAATAAGGGAGAAAGGCGCACAACGAAAAGTGCAAGTCAAAACTTTTGTAAAAGAGTGCAAGTGCATCAAGGTTTAATTCAAGGAGCGCCGGGCTCTCACCCGTGCAATTTGTAAATGTAGATGGGCGGTGGAAAAGAAGCTAGGAAGATAGAAGGACAATGGGAAAAAGGGCCTAGGCTACGGCCGGCCATGTAAAAAGGGGAAAAGGGGATGACCACCCAAAAGGGATTTAGGGTTTTGTATATAAAGTTGAAAAGTGAATGAGAAGCTCATTCTTGTGTGTGGCCAAAAGTGGCTCTCCTCTTCTTCTTCTTCTTCTTCTTCTTGCTTGCTTGAGCTTGTGCTTGAGAGAGGGAGTGTGAGAGTGTGAGGGAGTGAGTGTGTGAGGGTGAGGGACCGAGGAGGAGAAGCTCTCCATCTTCTCCTCTCTTCTTCTCTTCTCTTCTCTTCTCTTCTCTTGCTCGCGGCAATGGAGCTTGGAGCGTGGAGCTTGAGGATGGAGCTTGCTTGAAGCTTGCACTTGGATCGTGGAGCTATCGGAGTGCACGGGAGAGGAGGTAACTCGAACGGCATCAAGGTAAGCTCACTACACCCGTAAGGTAGGCATTGCGCATCGGCTATGTGAGAGGTAGCCATTAGTGCTCGGCTGGGAACGCTTGAAACAATAAGCGGTCCGAGGGTCTCGGCGGTTGAGTGAAAGCTCCCACATTACAAAACTATTATAAAACAATGTGTAGTCTACATGTAGAGGGTGGTCAATTGGGGCATGACTGGCTAGTCTTCCAACCGTTGGGCCTCATGGAGGTAGGGAAACTCATTGATGATGGTTGCTGGGCGCCAAGAGGCTTCTTCCAAGGGTAGGCCTTGCCATTTGATGAGGTATTCTTTAATGGATCAAGACCGTAAGTGCTTATCTTGCTGCCCAATGATTGATTTAGAGATATATTGAGTGATGCCTCCTTCATCTATGGGGGGAAGTTCTTCCACATAGTCCATTAAGGAGCCTACAAAGGGTTTCAGCTGGCTGACATGAAACACATTGTGGATTTTGGTGGTAATGGGGAGTTCTGAGCGGTAGGCCAAGTCACCAACTCTCTTTAGGATTCGATATGGGCCATAGAAGCGGTGGGCCAGCTTGTTACTGCTTCTCTCTTTGAGAGTAGAGTAGCAGGAATTAGGCACTTTCAAAAGGACCAATTCCCCTTCTTGGAATTTCAAATGCCTTTGTTTCTCATTAGCATAAAGTTTCATGTGTGTTTGGGCCTTTTGAAGGTTCATTTTACATTGCTGAAGTAAAGCTTGCATGCGATCCAACTCAGCCTAACTCTGAGGATTGATCTTATAATTAAATAAGACTATGGGGAGGGGAACCTTATACCCATATAAGGCCTCAAAAGGGGAAACTCCAATACTAGAGTACGTGGAGTTATTATATGCAAACTCAGCCAAGTGAAGCCATGTATCCCAACTGTGTTGTACATCATGGCAAAAGTGCCTCAAATATGTCTCAAGCCATTTGTTCACTCTTTCAGTCTGGCCATCAATTTGAGAGTGATATGTAGTAGACGGAGCAAGTCCCCATGGAGGTGAAAATTGTCTACTAGAAGTTACTCATAAACTTTTCATCCCGATCATGTACTATGACTTGTGGCAAGCCATGCAACTTGAATAAATTTTCCATAAATTGAGTGGCCACTTGAGAGGTAATGTATTGGATCTTAGAGTGGGGATAAAGTGGGAAAATTTGGTGAGGCGATCAATGACCACATACATACTATTCCACCCTTTTTTAGTCAGAGGAAGGCCAATGATAAAGTCCATTGTGATGTGGGTCCATTTCCCTTCAAGGATAGAGATAGGCTGCAAGAGGCCAGCGGGCCTGAGTATACTATCCTTGTTCTATTGGCATGGAACACATTTGGTCACAAAGTCCTTGACATCCCTCCATAAGCCTTTCCAATGAAATATCTTGGCAATCCTGTCATATGTTTTGAAAACACCCAAGTGACCAACAGTGGGACAAGAATGCATCTCTTCCATGATCTTCTGCATGAAGGGGGAAGTGTGGGGGATGAAATACTTGCCATGGGACCAAATAAGGCCATGCTTGAGCTGATATTGGGAGTTTTCAGCCATGACGCCATGCTGTAATTTTTGAAATGTGTGGCTGAAGTGATCGCCTAACAAGTAAGCCTCCTGAAGCTCTTCAACCCACTATGCAATTTTGAGATATAGGACACTTTGCATGCCCACATCCGAGAGAGTGAATTAGCCACAATATTATACTTGCCCCAAGTGTGTGAAATATCAAAGTCATAGTTCTATAAGGTTGCTACCTATTGCCTTTGCTTAGGAGTCAAAGTAGGGTGAGTCAAGAATTACTAGAGGACTCGATGGTCACTTTTACTTGGAAGCGGCTGCCATACAAATAGTGGTGCCATTTCTTGATGGCATAGAGGATGGCCAACATCTCTTGGTCATATACATTCATTTGCATCTCCTTCTCATTAAGCTTGCGGCTCTCAAATGCAATCACATCATGCTCTTGCAATAATACTGCACCAATACCCTGGCCATTGGCATCACAATGAATGATAAACAACTTAGAGAAGTCACGGCAAACAAGGATGGGGATTGAAGTAAGTGCATCCTTTAACTATTTGAAGCTATGATCTATAGTGGCATCCCAAAAGAATGACTCCTTTTTCAAGTGATTAGTCAAAGGTGCTACAATTTTGGCATAGTGCTTAATGAAGCGTCTGTAGAATGAAGAGAGACCAAGGAAGCCATGCAAAGAAGTGGTGATGGAAGGAGTGGGCTAGCCTCTAACACATTGCACCTTCTTCGGGTCAGTATGTATACCATTTTTTCTCACAATGTGCCCCAAGTACTCCGCAGATGTCTGCATGAATATGCATTTGCTCTCCTTAGCAAAGAGTCAATGCTCTCTTAATAAGTCAAATGCCTTCCAAACGTGTGTCAAGTGCTATGTAGATGACTTGCTGTAAATGAGAATGTCATAAAAAAAACAAGAAAAAACTTGAATAGAAAAGGCTATATGATTTTGTTCATGAGGCTTTGAAAGGTGGCAGGGGCCTTAGTCAACCCAAAAGGCATCACTAGAAAATGATAAAGTCCACGATCAGTCCTGAAGGCCATTTTGACCTCATCTCCTACCCACATACGAATCTAATGGTAGCCAGAGCACAAGTCAATCTTAGTGAAAAAGCATGCCCCTTTCAACTCATCCAGCAAATCATCAATCTGTGGGATGGGATAGCAATTTTTCACCATAATTTTGTTCAAGTCTCTGTAGTTAATGCACATGCGAAAGGAGCCATATTTCTTTTTGACTAAGAGGACATGGGATGCATAGGGGGAAGAACTCGGTTCAATGAAACCCATCTCTAACAACTCCTTGATTTACTTTGCAACCTCTTCACTCTCACACTTGGAGAGTCTATATGGGGGTTTATTCATTGGCTTGAAATGGGGCTCTAGGTCAAGTGGATGGTCCACTTGTCTCTTGGGGGGAAGGGATGTAGGCATCTGAAATAGGTCATAGTATTCCTCAAGTAAGGCCTACAAGGCTGAATCATTAGATACTACAGAGGGCTTATCCAAATTGTCCTTATTTAATTGCAAAATAGAGATTTGTGAGGATTTATTAAACTCCCGTTTGAAATGCTTTACTATAATGAGCTCAAACTCACAAATAAGTCATCTGCTCAGAATGAGGACACTGGTTCTAGTGGAACATCAGACGAGGATACTACTCTCTTGAAAGAGTTAGACCTCTACCCAGAAGCAATCCATGGGACATTTATCTGTGAAGTGGAAGGTGAAAGACAAGTAACGTTCTTGGATGCTGACGGTACTGAATGTCACCTGAAAGTGGGTCTGAATCTTCCAGAAGAAGAACTAGTGGTCCTGCAAGACCTACTTAAGGAGAACTTAGATGTGTTTTCTTGGTCATACAAAGATCTAAAGGGGATTGATCCCATAGTATGTCAACATCACATTAACCTAGAGCCTAATTTCAAACCTATAAGGCAAAGACAAAGGTGTATGAATCCTAATTATTCTACTCTCGTGAAGGTTGAATTATTGAAACTTCTTAAAGCAGAGTTCATGTATCACGTGGCTAACAATGAATGGGTTTCGCCCATTGTGGTAGTACCCAAGAAGAATGGGAAACTTCAAATATATGTCGACTTTCCAAAGCTCAATTCAAAGACAAAGAAGGATCATTTCCCTACCCCCTTTATAGACCAACTATTGGACACAGTGGTGGCAGGCCATGAGCTGTATTCCCTATTGGATGGATTCAGCGGATATAACCAAGTCCAAATTGTAGAAGAGGACCAATCTAAAACAACCTTCACCATAGAATGGGGGACCTATGCCTATAGAGTGATGCCATTTGGGCTCTGTAATGCTCCTGCCACCTTCCAACGAGTAATGATGGTTGCCTTCTAGAATCATCTACATGATTTCATTAAGGTGTATCTTGATGACTTTTGTGTCTATAGTTTGATCCGTGAGCACTGGGGACATCTCGAGCAATGTTTTGACAGATACCGAGAGTATGGGATTTCTCTCAACCCCAAAAAATGTGTCTTTGGCATCTCCTCAGGAGTTCTCTTGGGCCATATTGTCTCTGCACAAGGGATTACAACAGACCGTGCAAAGATTGAGAAGATTGCCACCTTAACAACACTGACAAACCTCAAGCAATTGAGAGGATTTCTTGGCCATGTGGGCTACTACAGAAGATTTATTACATATTTTGCAACCAAGGCAGCCCCTCTACACAAGCTCCTAAGGAAAGAAGCTGATTTCCTTTGGACTGATGACCCGTGAAGAAGCCTTTAATACCCTAAAACAGTGCCTTATCCAAGCACCTATCTTACAGCCTCTTGATTGGATGAAGGAGTTCCATGTGCACACAAATGCATTAGTTGAAGGGCTAGGTGCTATCCTATGTCAAAAAGGCCCCTCTAAATTAGATCAATTGATATATTATGCAAGCCAAAAGGTCATTGATAGGGAACAGAACTACACAGTGACAGAGCTTGAGTGCTTGGCAATGATGTTTGCACTGGAGAAGTTTCAACACTATTTATTGTCAATGCATTTCAAGTTCTATGTGGATCATGAAGCCCTATCCTTCCTGATGAACAAAGCAGATGTTACAGGACGACTAATGAGATGGTTACTCCTATTCTAGGAGTTTGACTTTGAAGTGGTCACTAAGCTTGGCCGTTCCCATGTCTTAGCTGATCATCTATCAAGGATCCCTCAAACAGAAGAAGAGGAACAGGATGATCCAGACCTTCCTGATGCTTCCTTGTTTCTCGTTGAAATAGTTACTCCTTGGTATGCAGACATAGCCAATCTCCTAGCAACTCAACAGTATCCTCGTGGCATCTCAAGTCATGAGAAGAAGAAGCTTCTACTAGAATCAGCCCCCTACACCTTGCTAGGGGATCACTATACAAGAGAGGCAAAGATAAAGTACTGCGAAGATGTGTTGCAGGGAATGAAATCGGCATAGTATTGAAATCATGCCATGACAAACCATGTGGTGGACACTTCGTAGGAGAAGCGACAGCTTGGAAGGCTCTGTTAGCAGGATACTAGTGGCCAACCCTCCACAAGGATGCATATGACTACTGCAAGAGATGTGATGCTTGTCAACGAATGGGGAAACCCACCAAAACAAGTACCATGCCACTGCAACACATTCTTCCCCTAAATCCGTTCGAGAAGTGGGGGATTGATTTTGTGGGTCCCATTGATCCACCCACCAGACAGAAGCAGAATAGATACATCCTAGTATGTACGGATTATGTGACAAAGTGGTGTGAAGCTAAAGCTCTGAAGCGGGATGATGGTAACAGCGTAACCCTGTTCATGTACAAGAATATTATCACCCGTTTTGGCAGTCCTCTCAAGTTAACAAAATCATGGAGGATTTGATAGAGCTGTATAAGATCCGCCATCGCAAGTCCACTCCCTATTACCCTAGAGCCAATGGCCAAGTTGAAGTCACCAATCGCATCCTTTGCTCGATCCTAACAAGAACGATTGCCGCACATTGTCACGACTGGGATGATCAACTTAGAGAGGCCCTCTAGGCATAAGGCAGCTACTACAGGATAGACCCCTTTCCAATTAGTGTATGGTACAGAAGCTGTCTTTCCTATTGAGCTCGAATTGCCCTCTTTGCGAGTGGCAATTAAAGAACACTTGGGAGATAGTGAGTCATTGCAATGCCATCTCCTGCACTTGGAATGCTTGGATGAGATACGGCGGATGGCCCTACAGTGTATGGAAACTACTCAAGCGCGATGCAAGGCCTATCATGATATCATCAAGCACAAGGAGTTCAAAGAAGGTGATCATGTTCTGGCCTATGATTCGAGACTTGGCAAGTTTCATGGCAAGATTCAACAACGGTGGATGGGCCCATACAAGGTACTTGCTGTCAATCCTAATGGCTCTGTTCATGTACATACTGTTGATGCCTCTGATGATCCTTTCCTCATCAATGGTTATCACCTGAAGATGTACTTTCCTCCTTGGGGATCTTGACAATCACAGTCGACCTACCCTTTCCCTTTTGGGCGGCACACTATCCTTCTTGTTGTGCTTCTAATAGCCCTTATGATTCTCCTCATGAGGCGATCTAGTTCTGCTAATCCCTCGCAGAAACATCTCAACCCGACCTTGTTCTCTTCTCGTCTGATCCAACAACGGTGGCGAGGTTGGTCCTGACACATGGTATTTCTACCATTTTTGTTCTTACGAAAAAAAAGAAAGAAAAAGAAAAAGAAAAACAAACAAACAAACAAACAAAATTGTTATGGGAGAAAATGAAGAAATTCCTTGTCATAATAGGTCTCGTTCCAAGAAAAGGTTGCAACACCCTTAGGTGAGAAGATGACTGTGGAAAAGGTTGTAACACCCCATAGTTCAGGATAGCTAATTCACCTAGCAGAACCTCTTCAGCAAGTAATTTAAAGCCATCTCCCTTGGTGCACTATCTCTACAATATCAGTCCGCCTGCCCTTCTTAACAGGCGACCCTTCTTACCAATCATTGAGGTATGCAATTTTTAGGCTGCCTCCTTGGATATGCCTCCTCCTCAAGATCCTAACGACAACAACAACGGACATGATCTTCATCACCAACCCCTTGAGTGATGTGATTTTTCATCCTAATAGGATAGGGACATGAGTATGGGCTGCCCTCTATATATATCAGAGCGTGAGACAGAGGATGGGGGGAGTGACCAGTCTTTCCCTTTAAATCAAATGAGAGGTGAGATGTGTGAATGGAGTGTTGCACACACGGGATGGGCCTCTCAATGCACAATGCACGATCTATTTTTGTGCACTACACCATAAGGCTCCCTGGCCTTCCTTCTTGCACTGTATGCCGGCACAGGGTGGGATGCACAGTTGCACCATCAAAAGCGCACAAGACATACAACCTCTGCACAAGTGACAGTGAGGATTATATCAATGGGTTTCAAGAAAGGGTTGCCCTTTGTATCTATCAACAAAGAGTGAGACGGAGGGTGAGCTGAGTGTGACTGGTGTTTCTTCAATCAATTATCGAGAGGTGAGGATTGAGGGACATTACGACAATTGGAGTCCGGTACATTTATGTTTCCCTATGCACCCACGAGCTAGGTTTTTGCCATCAGCACATGACACGTCACTTTGTTCTGTACACTGCACTGCAAGGCTTCCTGGCCTTCCTACTTGCACTTATGCAAGATGGGCCGGTTGCACTAATGCACCATCAATTGTGCACCCTGGCATACTTCCTCTGCATCATTCCCTTGTTGATTCCTAACCCGGGTGTGAGCTCTGGGTTTTCATCATTATTTTCTTCGAGTGGCGTTAGTAATGGGGCGAGTAATTGCTCTTTCATTCCATTTGAGTGATCGTGAGTTGAGTGCAATATCCCTCGCCATCCACAAATTTCATGTGATTCCTTCAACCAGCTACCTCCCTGGGTGCTGCCGCATGGTCCCTACCATAAAGGATGTTGGCCGAGTGCTGCGAAGATACCTTGTTACCTCCTGTAGACATCAATGATACAAGATGCAACCTCGATAATAGGCATTCCTCCTCGGCAATATGGGCCAAGTTTTTCTAACCCTACACATTCTGCTTCTCAGTGATGGTTATGTCTTAAGTGTGGGGATGTTTGTGATTGGTTTGATGTGAGGTACTAGGTCCTTGATGTTACGGTTCACCCTTCCTACTAAGGTCTTAAGTGTGGGGACGCGTCCCTACGTGTCTATGTTGCATATCCCCATGCATATACCATGTTCTAATTATGCATCTCTACCATGACTTCATTTTATCCTGATGGGGTCCTTTCCCCACCCTTTTGTTCTATTTTACCCTATCCCCGGGGTTGTTCCTTGACCGTTTGCCCTTATTCTTGGTTTTGTGCTTCTTTCATGCGAATGCACCCTACATTCACCAAAAAATCCATCCAACCTTATAGCCCTATTTGTCCCTTTGAACTACCCATTTTTCCTTTTTATCGACCCCTGTTCCGACAGATGGTTCTAAAGTTATCAATTTTTGAAACAATTCCCGTAAATTGAATGGTTTTCCATGTGAATGCATCTTTATTGCTTTAGAACCCTGATCTGATGTGTCAAGAGTGTCCTACCCATTTCCCCTGACATTTTTGCTTTTTACTCCATGTCATTTCGATGTATGGTTCATCTGTTATTAATTTTTACGGGTTTTGGGATATTTTCGTACTTATTTTTCATATTTTTCCATGTGAGCTTGCCCTATTTTCACCGGAATTCCAGTTTAACTTGGCATCCGTGTCTTTCCAACCTTTCCCCCACTTTTTCATTTTTCCTTCCCCCTCTTTCAATTGCCGGATTTTTAGTTATTAATTTTTTCGAGTGTTTTTTGATGCATTTTTCGTGTTTTTTCCACGTGAACCCCTCCTAATTCATTTCCAACTAAGTTTTGATGCGCCAACCTTGTGAATCCTATTCTTTCGGACATTTTTCCTTTTTACTGTCCTCTATTCCGGCGCAAGGTTCTTCTCGTATTAATTTTAGAGTCCATTTTCAAGCCCATTTTTTGGGTTTTTTCCATGTGAACGCGACCTATCTCAATCGAAACTGTGTTTTTTTGTGATACGATTGTAGGACACATTGTTATGCACATTTTTTCTTCTTTCTGCACTTCGTTCCGATGCGTAAATTTTCCGATATTAATACCCGTATGCATCTTCGAGTCTTTTTTTGCGCTTTTTCCATGTGAACATCCTGATTTTGCCCCGAAACCCGTGCTGCATATTCCCATCCTTTTTTCCTCATCTCCCGTAACATTTTTTCTTTTTACAGATTTTTGATCCGACGAACGGTTTGGATTTTATTAATTTTTCTTTCTTTTTCCCGTGTGACCACGTTTCTCATGTCGTGCGTGAACGCGCCTATTTTTTGTTTTACGTGCCTCGGGATGCCCCGTGGAGTCCGTGGCTTGCGCGTCACCGTCCCTGCCCATCTAACCCCATCACTACAATTTTATTTTTTTTTACCCTTGCCCGCGCATGCGCACGGCGGGGGTGTATTTCTTACCCCTCCATTTTTCATTATTATTATTATTATTATATTTTCCATTTTAAAAAAACAAAACAAAAACAAACAAACAAACACAACAAAAGAAAAACAAAAAGAGAAAAAGAAGAAAAAAAGTTTTTAAAAAAAACAAAAAACAAACAACCCGGATACATAATGAAAAAAACAAACAAAAAACACAATTTAATACATAATCCTAATAATACATAAATCCAACAAATGTATATAAAACCCAAATAAATAAATAAAAACAAAAAAAAAGAACACAAAGCAAGCAAGAAAAAAGAAAGAATAACAAGAAAGAAAAACAAAGAGCAAAAAATAAAAAAACCAAAACAAAGAAAAAAAGAAACAGAAAAAAGAAAAAAAAAACCTTACATGTTTTGTCGTTGCGCGTCCCTTTCCTCCCTCCTCCTCCTTCCTCCCTCCTTCTTCCTCCTCCCTCTCTTCTTCTCCTTCCTCTTCTTTTCTCCTTCCCTTTCTTCTTCTTCTCCTTCTCCTCCTTCTCTTCTCCCCCCGGCCACTGCTTCGGACGCCGCCAATGCCTGTAGTTCGCCGCCCCAATGCCCTGTGCCGCCCTCGTTCGCCGCCCGATGATGCCTCCACTCTGGCCGTTGCTGCTCTGGCCCTCAGCACCCACCTCCGCCTCCGCAGCAACCGCCTTCGCCTCCTTAGCACTACCTCTCCTCTTCCTCCCTCCTCCTCCCCCTCTTCCTCCTCTCCCTCCTCCCGCTCCTCCACCTCCTCCTCCACCACCACCACCTGCAACTGCCTCCTCCTCCTCCAACCCCCCTTCTGGTTAGTTTCTAACCTAACCTTAGTTCCCACTAACCTAACATGAGTTACTAATTAATCTAACATTAGTTAATAATTAACCTCACCCTAGTTAGTTTCCTAATCAACTAACCCTAGTTAGCTTAACTAACCCCCCTCAACTAACCCTAGTTAGCTTAACTAACTCCCCTCAACTAACCTTAGTTAATTCCTACTAACCCAACCTACACTAACCCTAGTTAGTTACCCTTAACCCAAGCTTCCCTAACCCTAGTTAATTGATCCCTAGACCTAACTAGACTAACCAGACCTACCTAGACTAACCAAACTACTTAGACTAACCAGACTTAACCTAGTTAACTAGACTTAACTTGACTAACTAGACCTAACTAACAAGACTTAACCTACTTAACCAAACTTAACCAGACTAACCTAACTAACTTAATTGATTTACTCAACTAAATTAACTTAATCAAATTTCTCAGACTAAGCTCACTTAATTCACTTAATCTACTCAGTTAGCCCCTGTTCTTGCCTTTTCTCTTCTATTATTTTCCCGCTGAGTACGGGTGTGCTAACTAGTGTTCACGCGCAAGGACGCGCTTTTGACTTGTCCGTGCGGTGGGGTATTGCAGTCCGCCATTCACACGTAGTCATCCTTCGTTGTTCACACGCAGTCTGGGTACTACCTTTTATTTTTCCAACCCGCAAAATATATAAAAATACATAAAAATAAAGAGAAAACACATAAAAATTTTAAAATTTCATTTAAAATAAAAAAATTACATAAAAACTTTTGAAAATTTACCAATATTGTTGAAATTATCTGGAATATTTTTTAGGTGGAAATTTAAGAAAAATAAATTGTAGGAAATTTAAAATCTCAAAATTTATTCAAAATTACATGAAAATGAGTAAATTTATTAAAAAGTAGTAAAAAATCAAAAATAAAATCAAAAAAATTCTAGAAAATTCCACAAATCCCCTATCCCTTTTTTCACTAAATTCTTAATAAAAACTATTTCCATAAAATGAAAAAATATTATTTAAAGCTAAAAACCCCCTAATTGTAATACTTCACTTTGTAAACATTCATTTTAAATCCTAAAAATCAGTTGGAAAGCCATGGATGAATTAACATACATTGTGGACACTTGCTAGATAGGTGGAAATTCACTCTTACACTTCATAACATATTCATGTGTTATATATCGTGATTTAATTATTATTTTAAAAAATAACTAATAATAATAATAATAATAACAAAACAACTAAACCAAACCAAAAAAATATACACAAAACAAACACACCTAAAATATAAATGAAAAAAAACCATAAACAAATAAACCAAAAAATATTAAAAATATAAAACTCAACAAAAACACTAAGGTGTTTTTTTTCCAGATAGTGGTATTTGTTTTTGTTTGACTGGATTCATTGTATTTGGGAGATTACTCCGTGCACCTTCAGTACATTGCATACACACCCCTACCAAGTATTTATTTTTTGAGTTTTATGTATTTTCATCATCCCTTAACCACAATTAATTGCTAAAACGAACTATATTCACCCACCTTTTCCACACGCGTTCACGCTAAACACATAGTTTTTAATAATAATAATCAACCAGCCATTCACTTTGCACGCGCTACGTGCACTTAATATGCACCTTAATTTTTAATAAAAATGAACCAACCGTAACAAAAAAGCATGTGTTTGCAAAAAGAGCTCCACATCACTATTAATTTTTAATTAATGAATTTGCATTTAGAGACCCAGTCTGGGAATCGTAGTCCGGGTTTTGATAAAGCACCGTTTCACCCTAATAATTTGTAATTAAAATTTTAAAAAGGAACCACCATTTTCTTATTAAGGTTTATAACCTAATAAAATGTCACCCATTGTTAATAATTTCTTAAAATGAACCCTTCATTAAGATAATTTTTCCTCACTACACTTTTTTCCCCTTTTTAATAAATACGCTTCGTGGGATGGGCGCGTAAAGTCTTTTTAGTTGAAATTGTTGGTCAAGGTTATGGTTAGGTCCTGATGTACATTTTTATGGTATTATGGTTTGTTATGTGTTAAGATTACGGGTACGGTTTGTAGTTTTTCTTTCTCTCTTGCCTAATACGGGGTTTCAGGTGCCTGTTTGGTGTATTGCATGAAGTTTTCGGTCACATATGTATAGAGGTCATGCTGAATTTTTTCTAGGATGTGTATTGTTTAGGGTGGTAAATGGGTTATCTCCGTATGTGTGTGTTCTTATTTTGATTGATTTCTTTTTTATAGCCCTTTGGTTGTTTTGCAGGCATTCTTTGTGATTGTCTGTGTTGTGGTGTGTGTGTTTTCCATCTAAATGGTGCCTTACGCTCCTCCTCCTATCCAGTATGTCGTGCTGGGGTCAGTAGGGATTATTCTTCCCTATTAGCTTTTGAGCCAATACCGAAAGCAGGACTTGCGACTTTCGTGGCTGCTTCATTCCCCTTGATTCCAGATGGTCCATCCCTCTGTGATGAGTTCCTTGCCTCATACAGCAAGAAGTCGGGCCTAGTTCATGGTGCTTCCATGATATTGACACCCCGAGGGTTAGGGAAGGCTTTGTCTCTTTCCTACAAAGGAGAGCCCTTTGTTACAACTAGAAAATTATTCTCCAACGATGAGATTTTCAAGCTGTTACAGAAGCAGACCAAGGAAATTTTGGATGTCAAGAAAGTGATCAACACTTCAAGCGTATCTTTTTCCATGATCACTGATCCTCTGTGGAATTTGGTTTGCTAGTTTCTCCGAGATAGGTTTATGCTTGCCAAAACACCATCCCATTACTTGTCCAAAGAGCTCTTTACAACTTCCAAGATAGTGTTAAAAGGGGTGGCCATTGATTGGAGCACTTACCTGCTTACAAAGATGGTCTAACATTTTGTAAAAGTAACCAGAGGAAATGTCACAAATGTCACCTATGGATCCTACTTGTATGCTTACTCAGGCCTAAAGAAGGGTTTGCTACCACCTCCTCCATCTAATCCAGTACCTCCCCCTCCACCTTCAGAAGAATCAGAACCTATTGATATAGAGGATCTTGATTCCCCTCCTCCACTAGTTATTCAGCACAAACGCTTGAAGCGTGTGGCAGATAAAACTCCCTCAGTTCTTCCTTCAGTCACAATTCCTGCTACATCTAGCAGTGACCTCCCTACTTACCTCACATGTAACAATTTGTTCAGGGCACATAGAGAGGGTTCCTTGGACATATCAGTCCCTTCACTAAACAGTCTAGTGTCGAGAGATGCCATTCCATTCCTCTGTAAAGACATCCAGAGTTCGATTGAACTTTTAGTGATAGCTTGTGCTCAACAGCTGTATGCTTCCTTTTATGAAGAACTGATGCAGTCCAAAGACCAGTTGCATAAGGCAACATCAAAGTTAGCCTCCACTAAAGACACACTTGCAGATCTGTTTAAGCAGATGGAGCAGCAAACCCAAATGATTGAGAATCAGAGAGAAGAGATATCGTCGTTGAAGATTCAGTTAACAGAAGCTCAGTCTCAGCGGTCACTAAAGTCTCATAGGAGAAGGAGAGATTATCCAAAGAAGCTCAAGAGTTTCAGACTCTTTTAGATGCAAAACTCTCAGTCTTATAGACTGCTCATGACACAGTGGAATCACAAGCTTCCCAAATCAAGCAGTTGCAAGACCAACTGATGTAGTCACGGTCTGTTCCTCCGAGCCCCAATGTTCCTCTGATTCCTTCTATCTCTAAGCAGGACTTGGTAGTTCTCCAGAGATAGGCTACTTTGTGTCCATTGTTCCAAGATAACGTGGAAAGATTGCAACCCATGATGGATTTGTTATGGTCTACATTTGAACATTTCTACGAGTATGGTCCTTTGGACCATTCTTTCTTTGTCCACTATCAATTGTAAAAGTTGGCCTTTTACATGAAGCTTTCAAAAATGGATCTTCCTCTTCCAGAGGATGGTTGGAGTGGGGTTGGTTTCCTGAGTTATTGACAGAAGTGGTCCGTATGGTGTTTGAAGATTCTATGATGACAGATACAATGTTGTTGTCATACATGTATCTACGAGGTGATCTGTTGGTTCCAGATGAAGTAGATATGGCCTGGTATGTGGGGGACGTGGTTTTGCAAGCTGTTTTGTATGTCAACTATTTGGAGTTGTGGATAGATGACATGTTCCAGTGTTACTCCTCGAAAGTGGCTACTTGCCCTGACAATTCCTGGCACTCAATGATTGATTCTATGGTCTTGAATCAACAACAGAATACAGCTTCTACCTATGTACAGAGTACTAACCACCAACTAAGGGTGGATCTCTTAACTCATCTTTCCAAAAACCATCCATTTGATTCAACCTTTTTTTATGCCTATCAGAGAATATCTATCTTAGGTCCCTCTGCTCCTAGCCTACTGTACTACCAACAAATGGCTCATCGCTATGATACCTATCTTTCCCTTTATCAAACCAATTCAACAACAATCTTACCTATTCTTTTCCAACCTCAATCTTTTCCTCAAATTTCCATATTTACCTATTGTTCTTTTATTAAAGATAGAGTATTTTTTCCTTCTCCACCATGCCCTTCACCATCTATCCATATACCTTCTACTTTTCCTGTTTATCAATTAATGCCTTTCCTAACTGATTCCCTTAAATTTTTAGCCACTCCTTCTTTAACTTATTCCTCCTTTTATGATTTTTCCTACCCATCTCTTCATCCTCTGTTACTTATTCCACTTCCATCTCCTACTACTTCTATTTCTCAACCCCCTCAGTTGGTTAGTGAATATGAAGGGTTTGATCAGCAAATTTCAAGAAGAAGAGGATGGAGATCGATTGATTGTCTTACAAGACCCCAAATTAACTGGCCAATAATTCCAGGAGATTGGACAACTGCCAGTCAAGCATACCAGAACTACCTTCATTTTGCTCACCAATATTCACAATCTCTAGATCCTTCAGTGAGATTGACAGTTCATTTTGCTTGATATCTAGCATACATGCATAGGCATTCCCATAATGATCAAAAGGCCATTCCAAAGCTTTATATGAATGTCAATGTGAACATTGACTCCCACCAATTGGATGTCCTATATTTTCATGTCCTATGTCTACCTAGCAGATACATTGTTTTGCTATAAAGGATGTGCTGCCTGCAGTTCTTTCAAAATCCTCCAAAGACATTTATAGATGAATCCTTCTCCATGGATCGTTTTCAAAACCACCAAGCCTTCAAAAGGGATCACCTTCATTGATGGCTTTGCAATGTATTTTGGATGATTCTTAATTATATATATCTCTTTTTAGAGGTGTCATTCAGATGGTTGTGCTAGTCTTTGTGTGTGTGTTGTAATAATTGTATGTGATGAGTTCGTGCCGATTGAAAATAATTTGTTCGAGAGCTTTTTTCAAACTATTGATGGTGATGGTGGATGGAAAGCTATGGTGGAAAGATGAAGAAGAACCTCTTATATCCTTTACAAATTTGTTATGGCTTTTTACTGATTAATCAGATGAGTTAATGAATAACGAAGTTTTCCTTTAGTAGTTTTTTTCTATCAAATAATATAGGTGATAAGTTGGGTGGTTTGGAGAGATTATTGAAGATCCGATGGAAGAAAAAATTGAGCTCTTTAATGAACTTATATTTTTCTTTTCCTTAGGTCACGAGGACTCTTCCTTTCTAAGTGTGGGGATATGTTGAGAGTGGAAAAAGACTGAATTTTTGACGGCTTTTTGTTGTTTTTGAGGTCTAAATGATTGATTTTTGATGGATTTAGAGTGATGTATGGTTGATAATGGAAGTGTTTGAGAGTGTTTTGGATGATATTGATTATGTTTTGGAAGTTCATGATGATTCTCAGTGGAGATATGAAGCTCTATGATGTTCTGTTGAGGTTCTGATTGCTTCTATATACCTTCTATATAGCTTCTGTTTTGTTCTGATTTTCTTCTGTATGAAGCATGGATTGATGTGATTGATGAAGATTGAGATCTTTTGGAAGCCTATTGAATAGTTTTTTATAGTATAGAATGGTTTGAGTATGAGTTATGAGGTTCTGATGACCTTTTGTAACCCTCTGTAGACCTTCTATAGAGCCTCTGTCTCTATTCTGTCTTTGTTCTGTCTCTGTGCTGTAACTGTATTGTAGTTGCTCTGGTAGTGTACTATAACTGTTCTGTAGATCTTCTATAAGTGTTCTGTAGAAAGTATGTGTGACTTTGGGAAAGTTTTCTAACCTTTGTAAAGGATGAATCTAAGTTCAAAAGAGCTAAAACAAGTGGAAGAAGCAGCTGCTGAAGACTGAAGAGAAGACTGAGTGACAGTGACAGTAGTGAGCTGTGAAAAGACACTGTAGTGGCTCTGGTGACTCTTCATATCAGACATACCTCTTGGGAGGTGCATCCATGACCTAATAAGGATTATTGAGAGTCATTATGAGAGTATTGTAGTGAGGAGATGATGTACTATTGATAGAGAGAGAGAGAGAGCTAGAGATAGTCAATTCTATCAAAGTAGTGTAACTGTATATGAGAGATTAAGAGAGAGAACTATGAAGACATTGAAGATGAATACTATGTGATTGATTTCCATTCAAAAGATGGTGTATTCTTTTGTTTTCATTATTCTATTGAATAATTCTATGAAGATGTTGAAGAATATGGTTGATTCTATCAAATCCGTGGGAGATATTTACTATGATGCTACGTGAAGATTTGTTGTTTTCTTTGTTTTGGTTATCAAATGAATGAAATAAAAGCTTGTTAATGTTACAAGATAGATTCTCTTGCAAGAGAATTCCCTTTTCCTTGGTGTTGCTCTTGGGGTTCCAAATAGAAATCCACAATATGTACTAGACAATTCTTTGTTCTCTCTACCAAAGGAAATTCTGATTAGATGCAATAGCATCTAGTCTTGGCTTTATCATCCAAGATTCCCAAAGATAACCTCATTTAATTTCCTCATTATTTTGAATGAAGGAGTATCCTTGCAATGTTGATTGCAATTTGGGACTATCGTGTCTTTGCTACATGCTTAGAACATTATCATGTAATCATTAGTCCATCATCTTCATTGCACTGACATTGGAGCAACAATCATCACCACCATTATTGCCATCAAGCCAATTATCAAAGTCATGGATCAAAGCATAATTACCATTATCATCAAAGCAATCATGAAGTATAGCACTCGAGAGTGACTGGAATATCATTGCTTGAACCAATGCACCCAACGTCACCGATTGGACCAATCGACCAACACTATCTTGGACCAATATCACTGTTCAAACAAACTAACATCCAATACTACCTAGGATGATTCGTTCTCACCTCACTATTATGATTATCAATGTGTCATAGAAGCTCCTTAGAAGCTTCTAGGAGTTTCAAAAGAGAGTGTTTCACACACTTGCTTTTTGCACGAGCACACTTGGTGCCTTCAAAAGCACATAAAATACAAAAGCAAGTGACTTTGGGAACACATAACACAATGTAACATGCCTAGGCCGCAACACATTTTAGAATTCCATTGGATCTAAAAGATGCCGCTTGGCACTCCCACGTGATGACACCCAAAGAAGCATAAAAACAAGGCACAAAAATGTCCATGCATATATCATAATTTCATCTTTGGTAAAGGGGATAACATTTACATTGTTCCAAAATCACTAAAATACACACTTATATGAGGAGGCCTCATCCACATCCACATCCACCATCATAAATAAACGGTATACACAAAAGTGTTATGTGCATGCATTTGTAAAGGGTAGGAATACTCAAAATTAAAGGCCAAAGGTCTTATAATATCAAATGTATCAAAAAATTCAAAAAAATAATAAAATACGAAGGGGTGTGCTTTTTGGGGAAGAGGTGGGGTGGAGTGCACGAGTGGTTATGTGCCTCTTTCCCTTCCCTCTCTTGTCCAATCGCATATTCTCCCTTTTTGGTGGTGCCAAAAATTTGTTCTCTTCTCTCTCCTCTATCTTTTGTGTAGAAATTTCTCTTTTCCTTTTTGTTCTTACATAATGATTGAAGCTATGGATGAAGATGATGAAGATAACAAATTTGTTCATTATTAAAAAAGATATTTATGGTTTCTTTTTAGTTTTTGAGATTAATGGCAGAGCCATACACATAGATTTTGTGTGCTTTGTCCCTGGTTTTGTGGTTGATTATGTTCGTGGGAGGGTTGCTGTCAATTTGGTGCGCAGCTGGGGAAGAAGTTGATCTCAACAACTATGACTTCATGGATATTTTATGGTGGTACAAAATTTTGATGCATCATTGAAATAAGAAGATGGAAAAGGGGGAAAATTGAAGGAGAAGAAGCACTATGTGCAAAAGAAGAAGGAAGAGGGGGAGAAGCACTAGAAGCCAATGGTTGATTCCAAGAAAAACAAAAAGGAAAGAAGAAGATGATGACGATGATGAACATGAACAAATTGTGAAATTTCTATTTCTTTGTCTTTCATCCAATCTTGGATCAGAGCTCCTCCTTCCCAATCTTCCCAATTTCTATTTCATCCAATCTTGGATCAGAGCTCCTCCTTCCCAATTCTTCCCCCCCCCCTCTACACTTGCAAAAAAAAAAAAACACGCATAGATAGAAGTGGGAAGAAACGAGAGAGTGTGGGCTCCATGATACAAGGCATCCATGGTTGAGAGACAGTTTTGTACCCTATTGCAAAAGAAGAAGATGATAAATATAAACTGAAGTAGAAGAAAAAGAAGAATAAGGAAATGAAATGAACGATAATATTATCACTCAAATGATGTCAACATTAGATAGCATGCCTTTTGAAGAGCTAAATCTCTTGCTTCAACTTGTTTTTCAAGCATGCCAATTAGGATACTTTGCTAAAGCATTGTTTGCCTGGTTCCAAACCAATCACCAACAAAGAAGAATAAAGGAGAAGCATGAAGAAAGAAGGAAGAAGGGATTGGAGAAGGAGGAAAAACCAGAACAAATCTCGATTTCAAGACCTTGATACCTATGAAAAAAAAGAAAGAAGACAAGTATTTTCTGTAGTAGTGATGATGATGATGATGATGAGGTTTGAAGCTTGGTATCATTTTGGGTTGGCGGAATGGCAGGATGGAACATGGACAATAACCATTAGCGCAGACAGATAGAGATTCCAGAGAGAGAGAGAGAGAAAGAGGTTGCATTTAGGGGTTTCCCCTCCTTTTGCTCGCTACAACCGTTCCTCATGGAGGTACCCATCTTGCCAACAAAATGATGAAGAAGGGAGGCAAGATCAGCAAGACAGAGAGAGATGGATGGATGGAGATGGGTCCTTGATACTCTAGATTGAGGCATGATGCTACCCTCCCTAGATTGATCACCAGCAAGCCAATTTGTGAGATGCTGAAAGTGGAGCCTGCACCACAGACAGAGGACGTGCCCCTCGGAGAAGTTGTGAAATGAGCTTGGCTGAGACTGCGACTGTCATGGCATCGGGGAAAGAAAGAAATCAAAGGAATGCATCAAATCAAAAGAAGAAGAAGAAGAGAAGAAAGGGGGCTTCTCTACTGTAGTGATAGGGTTGGGCCTTATTGGCTTTGCAGCCTACCACCATCTCTCTATCCATCTGGGCTCCTCTATCCTTGGGTTGGGCCCATCAGATTAGAATAAATATCATGACATTTCATAATAGGTTGAGCCATTCTCCTCCCACTTCGACCAGGCTCACCTAACCCACATCATCAACCTAGATCCCATTTGGTTGATTCTTGCTGCCCGCTTCATCACTCGCCATGGTGATCTAGGCAGCAACCTAACATCATCTACGCTTGACTAGCCCAACGACGCCCTCTGGCAAGCCTTTTGCATAGGCCAATAGCATGGCGTGGTCACCAAGCTCTTCAAAGATTTCCGATAGAGCCCTTTGGAGAAGAATTTCCCCTATCTCCATTTCAAACATTGTGATTCTGCCATCATGGAGGATGGTAGGATAGGCTACAATATCGATCCCTGTGCACTCATCCGTGTGCAGCTAACATATTCAAAGTGTAACGGCGTGTGTATTGTCCATGAGACTATCAATAACCATCCCATCATGTAGCAAGGGGGTCGAGATATGCACAACAGTAGGTCAAACCTACCGTGCATCCAAGGTCCTGATTTGTGCAGGTTCTTATTCAAGCTTCTTACTACCAGAAAAGGCCCTTGACCCAAAAACCGAGGCAGTATCGATCGTCGTGCTGAGAAAGCTTCGATGGCAGAGACAGAAGAAGAAAAGAAGAAGCGAAAGGACCATGCAAGCTGCCACAAATCTTCTCCATCCCCCTCAACAGAAAAATAATGGTGCATCACAAATTCGAGGAGAAGATGATGAAGAGAAGAAGAAGAAGTAGTAGTAGTAGTAGTAGTAGAGAGTTTGCAAGAGATTGCAAAGGGAGATGGTTTGAGTAGGAGGTGTTACACAATTCCAACGACACAGTTAGAGCATGAGAGGGCACAAGGCATAGGCGGAGGCCAAGGCTGCTGAAAAGAATGACGAGAAGAGGAAGTGAGCAAGTGAACATACAGGAGAAGATGGATCTAAGGTACCCTTTGGACCACATGATCAGGGCGTACTACAATAGGGTGTTTCTTGCCCTCTCCTCTTTGAAAGTCTCCTCTCAAATCTCCTCCATAGTCCCTCCTAGTTCCTTCCCTTTCATCCCTACTCCAATTTCTTTTTGCACCCCCATCTCCTTCTCCATGGCATCTTCCTTCTCTCTCCATATCTCATTCTCAGTCCACCCCTTCCATCTTCCCCTCAACGAGAATGGATAAGCCCTAAAAAGAACTTAAGTTTAACCATTTAATAAAAAAATCATAGAAATTTTAATCTTTGAAGGTAAAAGCATTATTCACATGCTTCATTCCTCCATCCTTTGCCCTTTTATTATGCCTGCTTCCCTCTAGGCTCGTCACCCCCTAATCTTGTTCTCCTCTACCAATCTCATTCCCCTCCCTTTACCTCATCTCATGTGCCAATAGACTTCACAAATGATAGATAAGTTTTTTGTTAATTTTTTTAAAATAGAATTTAAAAGACCATTTCTATAACATCACAATTAAGATAAAGATAGATACATTTAAAGAGCACCAAAAATATTAAACACATACAATCAAAATGGTTCTTCGTATGGCTCTACCTTCTTTACCCACATATCTCACTCATTAGCCTTACCTAACCATTAAAGGTTCCCATCCACCTACTTATCAACACCATAGATTACCCATGTGGACCCCTATTTGGATCCCCCCTTCCTTAATATTTGTGGATACATAATGCATCCACACTAACCGTTTAAATAAGCCTTAAAACAGTTACCATAGCAACATATCCTACATAAACATTTAAGGTATGTTTTCATGATTTTCTCTCTCCCCTGGCCAAAGATTCATATCCATTACAACAAGACCTATTCACAAGTGCATATTCCCATACTCTTCTCTTTTTCAATACACAAGTGATAGCTCCATTTTGATGAGATGCCCTTTGAGTTACGTAGTGAAGGGAGTCATTCTTCTTCCTTCATTGGACAGAGAAGTTGTGCTTGTGAGTCCTTGTGGAAGACAAAACCCTATCCTTTGAAGACTATACAAGTTTTTTAGTGTGGGAGTCTCTACTCCCTCTTGTGTACACATTCCAATGTTGCAACTTTGATTTCAAACACCTCTTTCCCTTTCCTCTCTTGTCCAATCGGATATTCTCCCTTTTTGGTGGTGCCAACAATTTGTTCTCTCTTCTCTCTCCTCTATCTTTTGTGCATAAATTTCTATTTTCCTTTTTGTTCTTACATAATGGTTGAAGCTATGGATGAAGGTGATGAAGATAACAAATTTTTTCATTATTAAAAAAGAGATTTATGGTTTCTTTTTAGTTTTTGAGATTAATGACAGAGCCATACACATAGATTTTGTGTGCTTTGTCCCTGGTTTTGTGGTTGATTATGTTTGTGGGAGGGTTGCTGTGATTTGGCATTCATTGAGAAGTTTCCAGGCATCATCAAGTGGGAGATTGTGAAGAAGCTTCAAGAGTCGTGATCTGTGGAGGTTCAGGAAAACAAGAAGGAAAAGAGTTGGAATTTGTTCGTGGATGCTCAACAACAGGATACGTGGGATGCTTGGTGCACGGACAATCTTCTGTTTGTCCAATTAGCAACCCACTGGAAGTTGGTAGACAGAGTCTTTTTCACAACATACACTGTTGAAACCCTCAGAAGTTGGCATTATTATAATGAGACTGTCAGATGGGAGAGGATCGAGGTGCAGCTGAAGTGCAGTAGACAGTGTGAGAGTGAGAGACAGATTTGAGCACGACACCCAATGCAATAGTACTGAATAGAGTGTTAGCTGAAAGTACAAATGATAACCCTTATACCTTAGGGTTATAAGGGGCTGTTCACACCCGAACACAGTAAGTGCCCGTAAGTGTACACCACAAGCACATACAAAATAGTACACATAATCTGGGGGAAAAAACCTCTCCTACCGAGAGTAAAAAGTGCCCCAGTGTCCTAGTGATCACCCGCACACTCCCATATGAGCGTAGGCGTAAGTAAGGTGTGTGAGATACCCAACAAACCCCCCTGGAGTGAAGAGTGATCAAGTGTACAAGGATCATCCGCCACCAAAGGGCGTCAAATTCAAAGCATCGCGAAATGCTTCAAATTTGTCTCGTGGAAGAGCTTTGGTGAAGATGTCTGCCACATTGCTGGTGGTAGGACAGTAGACAAGGCTGATATCACCTGCATGTAGCCTCTCTCTGACAAAGTGGTAGTGAATCTCTATGTGTTTCGTGCGAGCATGAAACACAGGGTTCCGTGCCACTGCAATGGCACTCTGACTGTCAGTATATAAAGGAGTAGGCTCCGTAACAGATACATCCAAATCAGCAAGTAAGCGTCTAAGCCATACGCACTCAACTGCAGTAGTGAAGGCTGCCTTGTACTCAGCTTCACATGACGACGTGGCAACAGTGGATTGTTTCTTGCTAAGCCAAGAAATGCATGACGAGCCAAGAAAAAAACAATTGCCACTAGTGGAGTGACGAGTATCAAAATCACCAGCCCAATCAGAGTCACTGTAAGCATGTAACTGCAGTGGTCCCCCCTTGGCATAAAGCAATCCAAGAGCTCTAGTACCCTGCAAGTAACGAAACACACGCTTCACAGCTTGCCAATGCGACATACGAGGCTGATGCATGTACCTGCTCAAAACTGAAACGGCAAACTGTATGTCTGGCCGAGTGTGGCATAGATAGATGAGACATCCCACTGCTGGAGCATAAGTATGGATATCAAACAAATCACTGTCATCATGTAATGACAGTTTGAGCCCAGGTTCCATGGGTGTACAAACTGGCTTGCAATCCTGTAAGCCAAACTTCTCAAGAAGTTGCCCAATGTACCTTGACTGACATAATCCAATGCCTCTAGCATCATGTACAAACTGGATGCCCAAGTAATAGTGCAAAATACCCAAGTCAGACATGTCAAAAGTTTGCTGTAAATTATTTTTGAATGCTGAAATCTGATCAGCACGTGTTCCAGTGAGCAAAAGGTCGTCTACATATAGACACAAAATCAGCATGGATCCCCCCTCTTTATGTACATAAAGGGTAGACTCAGATGGGCTGTTTACAAACCCCTGACTAAGCAAGAAAGCATCTATCTTTGCGTACCAAGCTCGTGGAGCTTGTTTCAAACCATATAGAGCTTTTTTCAGCTTGCATACTAAATTTTCTGAGCCTTCAACTGCAAAACCAATGGGCTGCTGTACATACACTTCTTCCTGAAGTTCCCCATGTAAGAATGCAGTCTTTATATCCAGCTGATGCACTTTCCAACCAAAATGTGCAGCCAAGGCAATCATAGACCGAATGGTCGTCATACGGGAGGTAGGAGCAAAGGTCTCCTCATAGTCAATGCCCTTTTTCTGTGCGTAGCCTTTAGCTACCAGCCGTGCCTTGTACTTATCTATGGATCCATCTGCATTCCTTTTCAATTTGTAGACCCATTTCGTACCAATGGCACGCTTGCCAACTGGCAAAGACACCAAATCCCAAGTATGATTCTTATGAATAGAATCCAATTCAGCTTGCATGGCTGCCATCCAATGCACACTATGTCGTGCATCCTCAAAACATTTAGGCTCCTCATTATCATGAGTACATGCTGCCATAACAAACTCCATGGAATGTGCTGAATCATGCAGTCGAGTTTGCCTTCGAGTACGACCAGCCAAGGGTGTTTCCAAATGACTATCTCTCATAGTCTGCGTGTACCATCTAGGCACCTGTCTTGCTTCCTGACTGTGTACAAGTTCCTGCTGAATTTCAGTTTCAGCAATGTGCTGATTTACTGCATGTTCCATAGGAGCAGCTGGCTGAACATTAGGTTCATTTGCTGAAGTACCAGCTGAATCACCAAATGTGATGGGCAGCAGCCCTTCAAAGACATCACGGGCAGCCTGATATGTATCAAAACCAGCCAAGGATAATTCTGATTTTTCATCAAATACAACATCCCTGCTGACAAAAACCTTCTTGGTCACGGGATCATAGAGTCTGTAGCCTTTGCTTTCGCTGCTATATGCCATAAAGATGCATTTTACAGCCTTGTTGTCCAACTTCTTTCGAAGTACTTGTGGAATATGGGCATATGCAAGACACCCAAAAGTACGGAAGTAGCCAACAGAAGGTTTGCGGCTGTGCCAAGCCTCAAAAGGTGTGACGGTTTTCAAGGCCTTGGTAGGGCATCTGTTCAAAATGTGGCAAGCGCACATGACGGCTTCCATCCAAAAACTATGAGGCAAACTCTTTGCCTTCAGCATACATCTGGCCATCTCCATGAGTGACCGATTTTTCCTCTCTGCTATCCCATTCTGCTGTGGAGTATATGCAGTAGTGTACTGATGGATAATGCCCTTCTGCTGCAAATAAGAATTCAGCATAGAGGACATGTATTCCCCCCCTCGGTCCGAACGGAGAGTCTTAATCTTGCAACCAGACTGAGTTTCCACAAGTGCACTGAAAGCCAAAAATGCATCATACACTTCTGACTTCTTTTTCAAGCAGTAGACCCAGCACAAACGTGTAAAGTCATCAATAAATGTTACAAAATAGTAACAACCACCCAATGACTGTGTTTGCATGGGCCCACAAACATCCGAATGCACAAGCTGCAATCTGGCTGTTGCTCTAAAAGCAACATCACGGGGAAAAGAGAAACGATGCATTTTGCCCAAAATGCAACCCTCGCATAAATGCTCAGGAGGTCTCTCCAAGAGAGGTAATCCATCCAACATCTGAGTACGCTGTAATAGCATCAAGCTGCCATAGTTTACATGCCCCAAATGAGCATGCCATAACTCTGCCTTTAACATAGCAGGAGTAAGAGTGGATGTCAAATATGCAGACTGATCTACCGAAAGAGCATCCAACTCATATAACCCATGACACAAAGAACCTGTCAAGACCAATGTCATGTGTTCCTTGTCACGGACCATGCAACGGTCATCATCAAAGGTGACCTGCAAACCACAACGTGCCATAGAAGAAATGGAAAGCAGATTCTTCTTAATGCCAGGCACATACAAAGCATCCTGTAGGCGGAGAATAGAGCCATCAATGGCTGTAAGCTGAATCTCCCCAATACCACGAACAGGGTATGATACATTATTAGCACACTGAACAGACTTCCCAACGGGAGGTGCACCAAGAGAAGCAAACAAATCTCTACGAGATGTGATATGCCGTGAAGCACCACTGTCAAAGAACCAAGTGTCAGCATCTTCTGTAGAGCTAAATGCTCTATCAGCCCAAGAGACATCATAACTGCAAGTGTAAAAACAATAGTCCCTGTCTGCAACAAAGGACGCGGACTCACTAGCAGTGGAAGGAGCTGCAGAAACAGACATCCCTGACTCCTTCTTCTCTTTGGCGATGCGCTTCCTGCACTCAGTGATGTAGTGGCCAGGCTTCTTGCAGTAATGGCATTTTCCTTTCTTGGCTTGCGTGCCCCCCTGTTTCTGACTTGTCTGTGAAGTGTTACTACTACCAGAACTCTGCGAAGCATATTTCCCTTGGCTGTTTTTACCCTTCTGCCTTGACATAAAAGCCTGCTCAGAGGCTATACCATCCACACCACTGTTCCGTCTAGTTTGCTCCTCCTCTAGAAGCAAACTGACAAGCTGAATGAAAGTGATGGGCTCTTTCGAAATCCTCATAGTGAGGTTCAAGGCAGTATGAAAAGCCAAGTAAGAGGGAGGCAGTGAATTCAATGTCGTAGAAAGCAGCTGCGCATCTGAGTAGTACTCATCCACATTCATGAGTTGCTCCCGCAAGTCCTGAATTTTGTTGAGATGATCCTGCATAGAATCACCCTCATTCATCTTTAGAGTCTCTAGCTCTTTCTTCAAGAAAGAGATGCGAGTCTCATTCTTTCCTGCAAACATCTGCTCCAATGTCAACCAAGCTTCTTGTGAAGAAGCTGCTGAACGAATATGAGGAATGATAGAACGCTGAACTGCCAATGCAATCAGCGACATAGCCTGTGCATCCCGTGTATCCCAAGCTTTCTGAGCTGCAGTTCTTGGGGGAAGTGGCTGAGCGGGCTGAGGTGGAGGGGGCTGAGGTTGCCCTCTTGCACGTCCTCCTGGAGGAGGAGTAGCGGGAGCCACAACTCCCGGTCGTGCTTCCTCTCCACTGACATAATCCCACAAATTTTTGGCCACTAATACATTCTTCATCATGAAAGACCAAAGGGAATAATTGTTCCCATCCAATCGGTCTTCCTTGGACACATAGGTGAATACATCTCCTCCCTGATTTGCCATTATTTCCCAAAAGGCAATAGAGCAATGTCAATGCAGTACGGGCTGGAAATCTGCAAATTTCCAGAAATTGCAGCAAACACAAGTCTGCAATTAATGTGCAAAGGGTACTCTGTAAAAAAACTGTCACTGATGCACGCTTCCCAAGGTGCAATTAGTGCTCAACAGCACTAAAACATCAAAAGCCCCAAAATTTTCTGCCCAAAATTTCTGTCACAAATGTCTGTTACAAAAGCCCCAAAATGTGCATTCAATGTGTCACAGACAGACACAGCACGTTTCCCAATGCTGAAAACTGAACCTGCTGTTCAGCACGTTTCCCAATGCTGAACCTGAACCTATTGCACGAACTCCTGTGTAAAAGAAAAGTGCAGAATGTTACCTCTGCGTGTTGACGACAGGCACGATTCCCGAGATAATGACTGCTGGGTACAGTCGGACTGACGCACATGTACAGGCGTGCAGGTCCAGTGACACGCGCAGGCAGGACTGGGCGCGCGCTGGGCAGAGGAGGCGGTACCCAGGACTGGGTGGTGGAAACAGGTGGCGCGCTGGCAGCTGGAGCTGACGGCACAGTCTAGCTCAGCGCAGGGAGGCTGCGCAGGCAGACTGACAGGCGAAGGGGCACGCTGGGCAGACACAGGGCAGAGGACACGCTGGGCAGAGGTGGCAGCACGCAGGTACAGGTGGCGCGCTGGGTAGGGCGCGCTGTGCAGGACAGATAGCACGCTGTGCAGGACACGCACAGGTACAGGCGGCTGGGGCAGAACTGGCGGGGGCTGGCTGAACTGGAGTGGGCTGCAGACTGCAGACTGAAGACTGCTCTGAGCTGAGCTCTGATACCAAATGTCAGATGGGAGAGGATCGAGGTGCAGCTGAAGTGCAGTAGACAGTGTGAGAGTGAGAGACAGAGTTGAGCACGACACCCAATGCAATAGTACTGAATAGAGTGTTAGCTGAAAGTACAAATGATAACCCTTATACCTTAGGGTTATAAGGGGCTGTTCACACCCGAACATAGTAAGTGCCCGTAAGTGTACACCACAAGCACATACAAAATAGTACACATAATCTGGGGGAAAAAACCTCTCCTACCGAGAGTAAAAAGTGCCCCAGTGTCCTAGTGATCACCCGCACACTCCCATATGAGCGTAGGCGTAAGTAAGGTGTGTGAGATACCCAACAGAGACAACAATGATCCTAAGAAGAATGAGTTTTGATACTTTCAGAATGGAATATCTCCCCCTCTGTAGTGGTTTGAAAGCCGAATTCAGAGATGTTGAAAAGAAGGAAGTAGAGGAGATGTTGGCCAAAGAATCCCCCATAGAGACTGAAGCCCTCTTTGATACTATCCTGTTGAGTATAGAATAACTAGTTGGAGCCAACCCCCTGATGAATGACGCAATCAAGAGGCAAGCATTAGAACAAGTCCAGAGGTACGTGAGAAGAGAGAAGGCAAAAATCAAAGCTAAGAACGAGCTCGGAGTAGAAGCCTCCTTTGATGCCCTAAAAAGCACTCTTTACAGAAGTCCCCATGGCAATTCAAGGTCCCCTTCCTAGTCAGATTCGTCCTGGAAATATTGATGACAGACCAAGAAATGTAGTCCCATTGCCAATTTTTAAGGGAGAGTACAATGAAAACCCTGATCTTCATGTAGTAGAGTTTATGGTAGCATGTGTGGCTAACAATGCTAGAACCCTTGAGCATTGGTTAGCGATATTCCTCGCCACTTTCAAGGGTGCGGTATTTCAGTGGTATGAGAGACAAGCAGCAGAAACTTTTGGCACATGATGGGACGACCTGAAGTTGGCATTCCTCACTAAATTCAGGCGTGAAGGTTTTGAAGAGCGGATGCGAGAGGAGTTCATGAACCTAAGTCAGTCCTCTGGAGAAAGAGTAGAAGCTTATGTCTCGCGAATGGAATCCATCCTGAAGAGATGGACTAACCATCATTTGGACGAAGGTATCTAGAAAAAAGTGTTCCCTAGAGGCCTACAACCAAAAGCTCGCAAGTTCATGGAATTAAGAAGACCAGTCAATCTATAAGCTGCAGTGGAAGGTGCAAGATTGTATGATGAAGTTGAAGCAAGGCTGTCAATGACTCCAGGAAGAGGAGTCTTACCTCCTCCCATGCCTGGAATGGTGTACCCACCAAATGTAGTCTCAGGGATAGTTCCCTACCCCTATCCCCAGATGCAAACAGTGCCGCAGTATAATGCACCTAACCCACTGTGGTCGCCACAGACGACAATGCCTCAAATGATGGTTCAACCACAACAACAGTGGCCTCAAACAGTTCCTCCAATGGCGACTCAACAATAGTGGAATCCTACCAACTGGAATCAACAACCCCAAGTCTCAACAGGAGCTCTGAATCAGAGCTAGAACAGAGGACCCTCTGGATTGACCCAACCAGTATATGCAGTAATTACACAAGCTTCCCAAAACCCTACTACAAGTACTTCAGGAGGTGAAAATCTCAAGGAATACTTATCCAACTTAGTTGCAAGTATCAAGAAAGAGCTTTTGGATGTGATTACAGAGCAACTACAAACGCTAAAGGTGAATACTACTAATATATCCACTCCTGTGGGAGCTGGAAGAGATGTGATGCGCTCTAATACATGGTGTGGAAAGTGTCATCAAGTGGGACATTTAGCCATTGAATGTACCCAAAAACCAACCATTCCTAGAGCCTTATGTTCCTATTGTTTGCAGAAGAACCATACAGAGGATATTTGCTCTCTGAAAGAGATGCATAAACGAAGATAGAAGGATGAAAATGCAAGATTCAACTTGCTAGAATCCAAAATGACAACACAGGATATTGGACCAAATCTTAGAGAATTTGGTCCTAATTTTGGTCCAAGGAGGTTTCCCTCTAAGTTAGAGAGGTCGAGAGTCAGAGATCAGAGGTGGAATGTTATAGGTGTGGAGAAAAGGGACATATCTCCCCGAATTGTCCAAACCCTAGATGATTTGTGGACTACAAGCCCTTATGCAGCTGATGCAAAGGTGAAGGCCACACTGCAAAGGACTGTCCAAGTCCAGCACTGTAAAGGCCAATGCCACTGATAGCCAATAGAAGGTACAAGAGCATGCATCCAATTTGGTAGAGTTGGAAGTTTCCGCTGTTACGCACACCAAGAAGAAGGAACCAGTTGTTCAGAACGAAAATAACTCTCCTGCCAAGACTGTGAAGTTCAACCTGCCAATAGAGGGACAGAGCAATACAGAATAGAATAGTGCAGTACAGAGCAGTGTAATGCCACAGAGAGTCACAGAGACAGTCCCAGAAATAGGACCAGAGGCTCAGGAGATAGAAGAGCCAGAAGCACTTAGAGAAACAGAAGAAGAATCGATGCTACAATTATTAGAAGAGAAAGGAAAGATGAAAATGGGTGTAGCCCCATTTCCCAGTAGGCTGGAGAAGCCTGTGGATCCTATCAAAGATTATGACTTGGTCAAAGACCTAGACACTTTTAAACCAAACCTAGCATTTCAAAAATTGTTGATGCTGTCTCCCAGCTATCGAAAGAAATTCAAAAGCATCTTGACAAGAAGACGTGGACTAAGGATTGCTCCTTCAACAGCGACCAAGACCAATAAGGCCCTGGAGCTTATAAAGGAAGTAGATGTGGCTAACACCTTCCTAGATCCTGGAACCCCAAAAATTAGTGTATGGATAGAAGGATGCTTTATTTCAGATGCATTGATTGATGGAGGCTCATCAGTACACATAATGACGGATGTGACAATGAAGGACTTAGGGTTGCAAGGAATTCAACCTACACCATGGCTTATCAGATTAGCGGACCAAAGTAGAATTAAACAGTTTGGGCATCCTCCCATATGTAAAAACAACCGCAGTAGGAAAAGATTATTGGTTGACATATCTGGTGGTCAAACCAAATTCTTATGGGACCTCATACCCTCTGCTGTTGGGAAGACCTTGGATTTTTGAAGCAAGAGCCAGGACGGACTAGTTCAAAGGAACCCTAACCCTAGGCAGAGGACCCAACAAAGTGGTGTTAAAGCTGTATGGATCGCAAAAAGGTAAAGGGTTAGGGTTCAAAGGAACACTAACCCTAGGTAGAGGACCCAACAAAGTGGTGTTAAAGTTGTATGGATCACAAAAAGGCAATGGATCCACATCCATCAAAGTCATAACTGACTCCTCCAATGAGGTAACAGATGGTACAACAGGAGACGAAGAGATTGTTAAGTAGATCTTTCCTAAGAAAACTGCGGCATAGTCCCTAATAGTGGGCACTATAAGCCAACTTCCAAGGGAAGCAAAGTCCTTGTCCATGGGAGAATACCTCCTGCCTCAACTTGAATTGACTTCTGAAATCACCTCTGATAGTGAAATAGAAGCATGGATGTACTGTTCTCCCTGTTACCTGACAGTCGCAAAGATAGAGAAGAGGCAAAAAAGATGCAGAGTAGTAATAGTTACAGAGACAGAGCAGAGGCATAGTAGAGGCAGAACGGATACATAGACAGTCACAGAGACAGTAACAAACATAGAGCCAGAGGTAGAAGCATAGTCAGAAGCTGTGACAGAAGCAGAAGCAGAGGCAGAGGCAGAAGATGTATTCTTCTCTTACAGAGCCTTTACAAAAGCAGAGACAGAGCCTCCAGAGGAAGAGGGTGAAGATGATGAGGAAGAAAATGAAGCAGGTTATGAAAGTACAAATGAAGAATTTCCTCTCATAACGGATGGTCTTATTGATGTCCCTACAAAGTCCTCAAAGGTCGAAGATCTCAGGATGCTATATGGAATGACAATGGTTCCATTTGGGTTGGCCAATGGACCACAAAGTATGCAGAATATGTATAAGCAATGGATTAAAAGAATAAAAATTAAGTTAATCAACGGCTCCTGTCGCCTTAACCATTCAGTCCTCTAGAGAAAAGATGATGATGATGCCCCCTGCCAACAGAAGCTAGAGCCATCAAAGCCTCGGCTTCTTGAAGGTCCGTGCTATGTGACATTCTTGGACGCATCCTCTGAAGATGAATCCCTAAGTCCAGAAGAAATGATCACTCACACAGAAGCAAACAAATACCCTTCCAGCAATCTCAATGGACAAATAAGTCATCTGTTCAGAAGGAGGACACTGGTTCTAGCGGAGCATTTAGACGAGGATACTACTCTCTTGAAAGAGTCATACCTCTATGCAAAAGCAATCCGTGGGACATTCATCCGCAAAGTGGAAGGTGAAAGGCAAGTAACATTCTTGGATACTAACAGTACTGAACGTCACCTGAAAGTGGGTCTCAATCTTCTAGAAGAAGAACTAGTGGTCCTATGAGACCTACTCAAAGAGAACTTAGACGTGTTTGCTTGGTCATATAAAGACCTAAAGGGGATTGATCCCATAGTATGTCAACATCACATTGACCTAAAGCCTGATGCCAAACCTGTAAGGCAAAGACAAAGGCATATGAATCCTAATTATTCTGCTCTAGTAAAGGCTGAATTATTGAAACTTCTTGAAGTAGAGTTCATTTATCCCGTGGCTAACAGTGAATGGGTTTCGCCCATTGTGGTAGTACCTAAGAAGAACGGGAAACTTCGAATATGTGTGGACTTTTGGAAGCTCAATTTGAAGACAAAGAAGGATCATTTTCCTATCCCTTTTACAAACCAATTGTTGGACACAGTGGCAGGCCATGAGCTGTATTTCCTCTTGGATGGATTTAGCGGATATAACCAAGTCCAAATCGCAGAAGAGGACCAATCCAAAACAACCTTCACCACAGAATGGGGGATCTATACCTATAGAGTGATGCCATTTGGGCTCTGTAATGCTCCTGCCACCTTCCAACAAGTGATGATGGATGCCTTCTAGAATCATCTGCATGATTTCATTGAGGTGTATCTTGATGACTTTTGTGTCTATAGTTTGATCCGCGAGCACTGGGGACACCTAGAGCAATGTTTTGACAGATGCCGAGAGTATGGGATTTCTCTAAACCCCGACAAATGTGTCTTTGGCATCTCCTTAGGAGTTCTCTTGGGCCATATTGTCTCGGCACAAGGGATTGCAACAGATCCGGTGAAGATTGAGAAGATTGCCACTTTAATAGCACCAACAAACCTCATGCAATTGAGAGGATTTCTTGGCCATGTGGGCCACTACAGAAGATTTATTGCACATTTTGCAACCAAGGCAGCCCCTCTGCACAAGCTCCTAAGGAAAGAAGCTGATTTCCTTTGGATTGATGACTATGAAGAAGTCTTTAATACCCTAAAACAGTGCCTTATCCAAACACCTATTTTACAACCTCCTGACTGGACAAAGGAGTTCCATGTGCACACAAATGCATCAGTTGAAGGGCTAGGTGCTATCGTATGTCAAAAGGGCCCCTCTAAATTAGATCAACCAATTTATTATGCAAGCCAAAAGGTTACTGATAGGGAACATAACTACACAGTGATAGAGCTTGAATGCTTAGCAATGGTGTTTGCACTAGAGAAGTTTCGACACTATCTATTGTCAACGCATTTCAAGTTCTACGTGGATCATGAAGCCTTGTCCTTCCTAATGAATAAAGTAGATGTTAAAGGACAATTGATGAGATGGTTGCTCCTCTTCCAAGAGTTTGATTTTGAAGTGGTCACTAAGCCTGGCCATTCCCATGTCCTAGCCGATCATCTATCATGGATCCCTCAAATAGAAGAAGAGGAACAAGATGATCGTGACCTTTCTGACGCTTCTTTGTTTCTAGTGGAAACAGTTACTCTCTGGTATGCAAGCATAGCCAACCTCCTGGCAACTCAACAGTATCCTCTTGGCATCTCAAGCTGTGAGAAGAAGAAGCTTCTATTAGAATCAGTCCCCCTACACCTTGATAGACGGTGCACTGTACAAGTGAGGCAAAGATGAAGTGCTGCAAAGATGTGTTGCAGGGAATGAAATCGGCATAGTATTGAAAGCATTCCATGCTGAACCATGTGGTGGACACTTTGCAGGAGAAGAAACAGCCAGGAAGGCAAGATACTTGTGGCCGACCCTCCACAAGGATGCATATGATTACTGCAAGAGATGTGATGCTTGTCAACGAATGGGGAAACCCACCAAAACAAGTGCCATGCCATTGCAACCCATTCTTCCCCTAAAGCCATTTGAGAAGTGGGGGATTGATTTTGTGGGTCCCATTGATCCACCTATCAAACGCAAGCAGAATAGATACATCCTAGTATGTACTGATTATGTCACAAAGTGGTGTGAAGCTAAAGCCCTGAAGTGGGATGATGGTAATAGCGTAGCCCTATTCATGTACGAGAATATTATCACTCGTTTTGGTAGTCCCCTTGAGCTGATAAGTGACAAAGGTACTCATTTCCTTAACAAAATCATGGAGGAGCTGTCAGAGTTGTATAAGTTTTGCCATCGCAAGTCCACTCCTTATTACCCAAGAGCCAATGGCCAAGTTGAAGTCACCAATCGCATCCTTTGCTCGATTCTGACAAGAACGATTGCCGCACATCGTCGCGACTGAAATGATCGACTTACAGAGACTCTCTGGGCATATAGAACCTCTCATAAGGCAGCTACAGGACAGACCCCTTTCCAGCTAGTGTATGGTACAGAAGCCGTCTTTCCTGTCGAATTGGAATTGCCCTCTTTGCAAGTGGCAATTAAAGAACGTTTGGGAGATGCTGAGTCAGTGCAATGCTGTCTCCTGCACTTGGAATGCTTGGATGAGATACAGCGGATGGACCTACAGTGCATGGAAACCACTCAAGCGCGATGCAAGGCCTATCATGACAGTTTCGTCAAGCACGAGTTCAAAGAAGGTGATCTTATCCTAGCCTATGATTCGAGTTTTGGCAAGTTTCCTGGCAAGCTTCAACAACGGTGGATGGGCCCATATAAGGTACTGGCTGTCAATCCTAACGGCTCTGTTCAGGTGCAGACCGTTGATGTCTCTAATGATCCCTTCTTGATCAATGGCTATCGCTTGAAGATGTACTTCCCTCCCTAGGGATCTTGACAATCACAGTCGACCTACCCTTTCCCTTTTGGGCGTCGTACTGTCCTTCTTGTCATGCTTCTGATAGCCCTTATGATTCTCCTCATGAGGTGGTCTCGTTCTACTAACCCCTCGCAGATACATCTCCACCTAACCTTGTTCTCTTCTTATCTAGTTCAACAATGGTGGCGAGGTTGGTCTTGATACATGGTATTTATACCATTCTCTTTCTTAATGAAAAAAAAAGGAAAACAAAAAAGAAAAAGAAAAGGAAGAAACAAGGAAAAAAATAAACAAAATTGTTATGGGAGAAAAGGAAGAAATTCCTTGTCATAACAAGTCTCATTCCAAGAAAAGGTGGAAACACCCTTGGGCAGGAAGCTGACTGTGGAAAATGTGGCAACACCCCGCAATTCAAGATAGCTGATTCACCAGCAGAACCTTTCCAGCAAGTAATTTGAAGCCCCCTCCCTTGGTGCGTTGTTTCTACAAATATCAATCTATCTGCCCTTCTTAATAGACGACTCTTCTTACAAATCATTGAAGTACCAGACTTGTTGGCTGCCTCCCTGGGTATGCCACGTCTTCAAGATCCTGATGACAACAACAGAAGACATGATCTTCATCACCAATCCCTTGAGTGATATGAGCTTTCATCCTAACAGGATGGGGATGTGAGTATGGCTGCCCTCTATATCTTTCAACAAAGCGTGAGATAGAGGGTGGGGTGAGTAACCAGTTTTTCCCTTCAAATCAAATGAGAGGTGAGATGTGTGAACGGAGTGTTGCACGCACGGGATGGGCCTCTCAATGCACAATGCAGGATCTATTCATGTGCACTGCACCATAAGGCTCCCTGGCCTTCCTTCTTGCACTGTATGCCGGCACCGGGCGGGATGCACAGTTGCACCATAAAAGCGCATAAGGCATACAACCTCTACACAAGTGACGGTAAGGATTACATCAATGGGTTTCCCTCTGTATCTTTCAATAGAGGGTGAGACAGAGGGTGAGCTGAGTGTGACTGGAGTTTCTTCAATCAATTATCGAGAGGTGAGGATTGAGGGACGTTACAACAATTGGAGTCAGGTACATTTCTGTTTCCCTATGCACCCACGGGATGGGGTTTCTGCCATCAACACAGGATACGTCACTCTGTTTTGTACACTGCACTGCAAGGCTCCTTGGCCTTCCTACGTGCACCTATGCCAGATGGGTAGGACACACTAATGCACCATTAATTGTGCACCCTGGCATACTCTCTCTGCACCATTCCCTTGTCGATTCCTAAATCGGCTGTGAGCTCTGGGTTTCACTATTATTTCTTCGAGTGATGTTAGTCATGGGGTGGGTGACTGTTTTGTCATTTCATTTGAGTGATCATGAGTTGAGTGCAATATCCCTCGTCATCGATGAATTTCCTACGATTCCTTCAACTAGCTACCTCCCTGGGAGCTGCCGCGTGGTCCCTGCCATGAAGGACGTGTGCTGTGAAGACACCTTGTTACCTCCTGCAGCCAACAATGACACAAGACGCAACCTCGATCATCAACATTCCTCCTCGGCAATATGGGGCAAGTTTTTCTAACCCTACACCTTTAGTTTTTCAGTAATGTTCATGTCTTAAGTGTGGGGACATTGTGGTTGGTTTGACGTGAGGTACCAGGTCCTTGATGTTCGATTTATCCTCCCTGCTAAGGTTTTAAGTGTGGGGACGTGTCCCTGCATGTCTATGCTGCATACCCCCATGCATATGCCCTGTTATGATCATGCATCTACGCCCTGACTTCATTTTAACTTGATGGGATCCCTTTTCCACTCTTCCGCTCTATTTCACCCTGTCCTCAGGGTTGTTCCTTGACCGTTTGCCTTTATTCTTTGTTTTGTAATTTTTTCCATGTGAATTCATCCTACGTTTATCGAAATCCCAATCCAACCTTATAATCGTGTTCATCCCTTTGAATTGCCTATTTTTCCTTTTTACCAACCCCTGTTCCGACAGACGGTTCTAAAGTTATTAATTTTTTAAGTAAGTCCCGTAAATTGGCCGATTTTCCATGTGAACACATCTTTATTTCTTCGGAACCCTGATCTAATGTGACAACCCTGTCCTACCCCTTCCTCCTGACATTTTTTCTTTTTACTCCCTGTCATTTCGATGCACGGTTCATCCATTATTAATTTTTGTGGGTTTTTGGGCCCTTTTCGTGTCTATTTTTCACATTTTTCCATGTGAACCTGCCCTATTTTCACCGAAATTCCAGTTTGACAGCCATGTCCTCCGAGCCATTCCCCCACTTTTTCCTTTTTCCTCTCCCCTCTTCCGACTGTCGGATTTTTAGTTATTAATTTTTCAGAGTGTTTTTCGTGTTTTTTCCTTGTGAACCCCTCCTAGTTTCCCCCAACATGGGTTTTGATGCACCAACCTTGTGAATCCCTTTCTTTTGGAAATTTTTCATTTTTACCTTTCTTTATTCCGGTGCAGGGTTCTTCCCGTATCAACTTTCGAGTCCATTTTCAAGCCCATTTTTGGGGTTTTTCCCATGTGAACGCATCCTATCTTGCTTAGAACTGTGTTTTGCCATGATAGGGTTGTTGGACACCTTATTCTACACAATTTTACTTCTTTTCACATTTCGTTCCGATGCGTATATTTTCCGATATTAAAATACGTATGTGTTTTCAGGCTTGTTTTTTGCGTTTTTCCCATGTGAACACCCTGATTTTACCCCGGAACCCGTGTTGCATGTTTCTATCATTTTTCCCTCGTCTCCCAGTACATTTTTCCTTCTTATGGTTTTTCGATCCAATGAACGGGTTGGATTTTATTAATTTTTATTCAGTTTTGCCATGTGATCGCGTTTCTCGTATCGCGCGTGAACGCGCCTATTTCTAGTTTTACGCATCTCGGGATGCCCCCATGGTGTCTGTGGTACGTGCCTTGCCGTCCCTGTCCCGTTTGCTCCTGTCACTATAAATTCTTTTACCCCCGCCCGCACATGCGCGCGGGACGGGGGGTGCGTTCTTTTGCACACCCACATTTAATTTCTTTTTATTAAAAAAAAAACAACACAACACCCAAAAAAAAAAAAGAAATCAAACACACAACAAACCACATACACAAATCCATAATATTAAAAAAAAACAAAAAAAAAACAAAAACAACAAACACAAAAAAAACTAACCAACAAAACCATGAAAGAAAGAAGAGAAAAAAAAAACACACAAACAAACACAACTAAATTTTACCATTTCAAAATTATTATTTAAAAAAAGCACACAAAAAACGAAAACCACACACACATCATTTTTAACCGCCAAAAAAAAAAACAAAAAACAAAAAACCAACTTAGTCAATAATTTTTTTTAAAAAAAGAAACGAAATGACATATGAAAAGAAAAGAAAAAAACCAAATTTACTTGATTTGTCGTTGTTGTCCCTGCATCCCGCCTGTCTTCATCTTCTCCCCTCTCCTCCCTCTGTCCTTTGTCGCCCTCTCTCCCTTCATCGCCGCGTGGACGTCCCCGCCCCTTGTCGCGCTGCCGTGGACTCCGTCACTGGCTCCGACTCCCCGCCGCCTGTCCCGCTCGTCCTCCTCCTTCCTTTCTTCTTCCTCCTCCCGCTCCTCCCTCTCCTCCTCCTCCTCCTCTTCCTCCAGTACCTCCCCTCTCTCACTAACCCTGGTTAGTTATACTAACTCCACCCTAGTTACTTAAACTCACCCTTAATTAATTAACCTAAACCCTAGTTACTTAAACTCACCCTTAGTTAATTAAACTAACCCCAATTAGACTAACCTAACCCTAGTTAGACTAACCACAGCTTAAACTGACTAACATTACTTAACAGACTACCCTCACTAACATTACTTAAACATATTACACAAACTAACATTACTTACACTAACCTAACTTACCACACTAAACTCGCCTACCTAACTTACTTGATTTAACACACTAAGCTAACGTAATTAACTTTCTCATACTAAGCTAACCTAATTAACTTACCCTACTCAGTCAGTCCTCGTTCCTTCCCTTTCTCCTTCGTTGTTTTCCCACCGTGTACGGGTGTGCTAAGCGAGCGTTCACGCGCGAGGACACTCTTCTGACTTGTCCGTGCAGTGGAGTATTGCAGTCAATCGTTCACACGCAGTCATCCTCCACTGTTCACACGCAACCCAGGTGCCGCCTTTTATTTTCCAACCTGCAAACTACATAAAAATACATTAAATTAAAACATAAAACACATAAAAACTCCAAAACATCATTAAAATTCATTTAAAATTAAAAAAATATTAAAAAATATTAAAAACTACAAACATTGCTGAAATCATTTGTAATATTTTTTAAAGTGGAAATTCAAAAATATAAAGTGCAAAAAATTCAAAATCTCAAAATTCCTTCAAATTACGTATAAAATGAGTAAAATTCATTAAAAATGGTTAAAATTTCAGAAGTAAATTTGAAAAAACTCTAAAAAATTCCACAAACCCCTTTGTTCCTTTTACCACTAATTTTCCAATTATAAATAATTTTATAAATGGCAAAAATATTATTTGAAGCCAAAAATCCTAAATTTAATACTTCACTTCAGGAAAAATTCATTTTAAATTCTAAAAATCAGTTAAAAAAACATTGATAAATTATAACACCTTGTTGACACTTGCTAGATGACTGAAATTTGATCTTTACACTTCATAACATATTCATGTGTCATATATCCCATTTTAATTATTAAAAAAATAGAAACAAAAAGGAAAAAAAACAAACAAACCAAACCAAACAATATACACAATACAAACATACCTAAAATACAATTTAAAAAACCATAAACAAACAAAATATAAATAATACAAATAAAATAAAAATCAACAAAAACACTAAAGTGTTTTATTTTTTCCAATCATACACACCCCTACTAGGTATTTATTTTGTGAGGTTTATTTATTTTGATTATCCCTTAACCACAATTAATTGCTAAAATGAACTATATTCGCCCACTTTTTCATGCGCATTCGCACTAAACATATAGTTTTTAATAATTAAAAATCAACCAGCCGTTCACTTTGTATGCGTTACATACGCTTAAGAGGCACCTTAATTTTTAATAAAAATGAACCAGTTGTCACAAAAAAGCACTTGATGGCAAAAAAGCGCTCCACATCTTTATTAATTTATAATTAATGAATTGCATTTAGAGACCCCATTCTGGGAATCGTAGTCCAGGTTTCATTAAAGCATCGTTTCACCCTAATAAATTGTAATTAAAATTTTAAGAAGGGACCACCGTTTTCTTATTAAGATTTATAACCTAATAAAATGTCACCCATTGTTAATGATCTCTTAAAATGAACCCTTTATTAAAACCATTTCCCCTCACTGTACTTTTTTCCCCCTTTTCAATTAACATGCTTCGTGGGAGGGGCGCATAAAGTCCTCTTAGTTGAAATTATTGGTCAAAGTTATGGTTAGGTCCTGATGTATATTTTTATGGTATTATGGTTTTCTTATGTGCTACGATTACGGGTACGGTTTGTAGTTTTTCTTCTTTCTTGCTTGATACAGGGTTTTGGGTGCCTGCTTGCTGCATTGCATGAAGTTTTCAGTTGCATATGTGTAGAGGTCATGCCGAATTTTTTCTAGGATGTGGGTTGTTTGGGGTGGTAAATTGGTTAGTTACGCTTATGTATATGTCCTTCTTTTGATTGATTTCTTTTTTATAGCTATTTTTGTTATTTTGCAGGCATTCTTTGTGATTGTCTATGTTGTGGTGTGTGTGTTTTCCATCTGAATGGCACCTCATGCTCCTCCTTCTATCTAGTATATCACGTTGATCAATAGGGATTATTCTTTCCTACTGGCTTTTGAGCCTATAGCGAAAGCAGGACTTGCGACTTTCGTGGCTGCTTCATTCCCATTGATTCCATATGATCCATCCCTATGTGATGAGTTCCTTGCCTCATACAGCAAGAAATCATGCCTGGTTCATGGTGCTTCCATGGTATTGATACCCCGAGGTTTAGGGAAGGCTTTGTCTCTTCCCTACAAAGGAGAGCCCTTTGTTACAGCTAGACAATTATTCTCCAATGATGAGATTTTCAAGCTGTTACACAAGCAGACCAAAGAGATTCTGGATGTCAAGAAAGTGATAAACACTTTAGGAGTGTCTTTTTCCATGATCACACTGATCCTCTTTGGAAGTTAGTCTGCTAGTTTCTCCAAGATAGGTTTATGTCTACCAAGACATCATCCCATTATTTGTCCAAAGAGCTCTTCACAGCTTCGAGGATGGTGTTAAAAGGGGTGGCTATTGATTGGAGTGCTTACCTACTTATAAAGATGGACCAACATTTTGTCAAAGTAACTAGAGGAAATGTCACATATGGATCCTACTTGTATGCTTCCTTGATGTACTCAAGCCTAAAGAAGGGTGTGCTGCCACCACCTCCATCTGATCCAGTATTTCCCCCACCACCTTTAGAAGAGTCAGAACCTATTGACATAGAGGATCTTGATTCCCCTCCTCCACTGGTCATTCAGCGCAAGCGCTTGAAGCATGTGGCAGATAAAACTCCCTCAGTTATTCCTTCAGTCACAATTCCTGCTACATTTGGCAATGACCTCCCTGCTTACCTCACATGTAACAATTTATTCAGGGCACATAGGGAGGGTTCTTTGGAAATATCAGTCCCTTCACTGAATAGTTTAGTATTAGGAGATGCTATTTCATTCCTCTGTAATGATATCCAAAGTTCAATTGAACTTTCAATGACAGCTTGTGTTCAACAGCTGTATGCTTCTTTCTATGAAGAACTGATGCAGTCCAAATACTAATTGTATAAGGCAACCTCAGAGTTATCCTCTGCTAAAGACACACTTGCATATTTGTTTAAGCAGATGGAGCAGCAGACCCAAATGATTGAGACCCAAAGAGAAGAAATATCTTCTTTGAAGATTTAGTTAACAGAAGCTCAGTCAGAGGTCACTAAAGTCTCAGAGGAGAAAGAGAGGATGTCCAAAGAAGCTCAAGAGTTTCAAACTCTTTTAGATGCAAAACTGTCAGCCTTATAGACTACTCATAATACAATGAAATCACAAGCTTCCCAGATCAAGCAGTTGCAAGACCAACTAGCACAATCACGGTCTGTTCCTCCAAGCTCCAATGTTCCTATGATTCCTTCTATCTCTAAGCAGGACTTGGCAGTTCTCCAGAGACAGGCCACCTTGCGTCCATTGTTCCAAGATAAAGTGGAAAGATTGCAATCCAGTATGGATTTGTTATGGTCTACATTCGAGCACTTTCAGGAGTATGTTCCTCCGAACCATTCTTTGTTTGTCCACTATCAATTGCAAAAGTTGGCATTCTATATGAAGCTTTGAAAGATGGATCTTCCTCTTCCAAAGGATGGTTGGAGTGGGGCTTGGTCTTTTGAGTTGCTGACAAAAGTGGTCCGTATTGTGTTTGAAGATTATGTGATGACAAATACCATGTTGCTGTCTTACATGTATCTACGAGGTGATCTGTTGATTTCAGATGAAGTAGATATGGCATGGTATGTGGGGGACGTGGTTTTGCAAGCTGTTTTGTATGTCAACTATTTGGAGTTATGGATAGATGACATGTTCCAGTGTTATTCCTCAAAAGTGGCTACTTGCCCTGAAAATTCATGGCACTCAATGAATGATTCTGTGGTCCTGAATCAATGTCAAAATACAGCTTCTACCTATGTGCAGAGCACTAACCAACTGAGGGTGGATCTCTTAGCTTACCTTTCCAAAAACCATCCATTTGATTCAACCTTTTTTTATGCCTATCAGAGAATATCAGTCTTAGGTTCCTCTGTTCCTAGCCTATTGTACTACCAACAAATGGCTCATCGCTATGATACTTATCTTTCCCTTTATCAAACCAATTCAGCAGCAATCTTACCTCCTCTTTTCCAACCTCAATGTTCTCCTCAAATTCCCATATTTACCTATTGTCCTTTCATCGAAGATCGAGAATTTTTTCCTTCTCCACCATGCCCTTCACCATCTATCCATATATCTTCTACTTTTCCTGTTTATCTTTCATCGAAGATCGAGTATTTTCCCCTTCTCCACCATGCCCTTCACCATCTATCCATATACCTTCTACTTTTCCTGTTTATCAATTAACACATTTCCTAAATGATTCACTTAAATTTTCAGTCACTCCTTATTTATCTTATTCCTCCTTTTATGATTTTGCCTACCCATCTCTTCATTCACTTTTACTTATTCCACTTCCATCTCCTACCACTTCTATTTCTCAACCCCCTCATTTGGTTAGTGAATACAATGGATTTGATCAACAAATTTCAAGAAGACGAGGATGGAGCTTCACTGATTCTCTCATAGGACCACAAATTAATTGGCCAATAATTCCAAGGGGCTGGACTACTGCCAGTCAAGCATACCAGAATTACCTCCATTTTGCTCACCAATATTCACAATCTCTAGATCCTTCAGTGAGATTGACAACTCATTTTGCTTGGTATCTAGCATACATGCATAGGCATTCCCATAATGATTGAAAGGCCATTCCAAATCTTTATATAAATTTCAATGTGAACATTGATTCCCAACAGTTGGATGTCCTCTATTTTCATGCCATATGTCTCCTTAGTAGATACCTTATTTTGCTAGAAAGGATGTGCTGCCTGTAGTTCTTTTAAAATCCTCCAAAGACATTTGTGGATGAGTCCTTCTCCATGGATCGTTTTCAAAACCACCAAGAATTCAAAAGGGATCACCTTCATTGATGCCTTTGCAATGTATTTTGGATGATTCTTCATGATATATATATCTCTTTTTGGAGGTGTCATTCAGATGGTTATGTTAGTGTTTTGTGTGTGTGTTGTAATAATTGTATGTGATGAGATCGTGTTGATTGAGAATAATTTGTTCGAGAGCTCTTTTCAAACTATTGATGGTGGATGGAAAGACTATGGTGCAAATCTGAAGACGAACCTCTTATATCCTTTACAAATTTGTTATGAACTTTTAATGATTATCAGATGAGTTAATGAATAACAAAGTTTTCCTTTAGAAGTTTTTTTTAGAGATACAGGTGATAAGTTGGGATCGTGGTTTGACGAGATTATTGAAGATCCTACGGAAGTTAAAATTGAGCTCTTTAGTGAACTTATATTCTTCTTTTCCTTAGGTCATGAGGATGCTTCGTTTCTAAGTGTAGGGATATATTGAGAGTGGAAAAAGATTGAATTTTTTACTAATTTTGTTGATTTTTAGGACTGAATGATTGATTTTTGATGGATTTAGAGTAATGTGTGGCTGATAAAGGAAGTTTTTGAGAGTGTTTTGGATGATATTGATTATGTTTTGAAAGTTCATGACGATTCTTAGTGAAGATATGAAGCTCTATGATGTTTTGATAGGTTCTGTTGAGGTTTTGATTTGTTATGTATACCGTCTGTATAGCTTTTGTTTTGTTCTGATTTTCTTCTGTATAAAGCATGGATTGATAATTAATGAAGATTGAGATCTTTTGAAAGCTTATTGACTATTTTTTGATTGTTTGAAATGGTTTGAGTACAAATTATGAGGTTCTGATGACCTTCTGTAGCCCTTTGTAGACCTTGTGTAGAGCCTCTATCTCTGCTCTGTAACTGTTCTGTAGCTGCTCTAATACTGTATTGTACTGTTCTGTAGACCTTTTGTAAGTGTTCTATAGAATGTATGTGTGACTTTGGGAAAGTTTTCTAACTTTTGGAAAGGATGAATCTAAGTTCAAAAGAGCTAAAACAAATGGAAGAAGCAACTACTGAAGATTGAAGAGAAGACTGAAGTGACGGTGACAGTAGTGAGCTGTGAAGAGACACTATAGTGGCTCTGGTGACTCTTCATATCAGACATACCTCTTGGGAGGTGCATCCACGACCTAAGAAGGATTATTGAAATTATTATGAGAGTATTTTAGTGAGGATATGATGTACTATTGAGAGAGAGAAAAAGAGAGCCAGAGATAGTCAATTCTATCAAAACAGTGTAACTGTATATGAGAGATTGAGAGAGAGAACTATGAAGACATTGAAGATGAATATTATGTGATTGACTTTCATTCAAAGATGGTGTATTCTTTTGTGTTCATTGTTCTATTGAAGGATCCTATGAAGATGTTGAAGATTATGGTTGATTCTATCAAATCCGTGGGAGATATTTACTATGATGCTGCGTAAAGATTTGTTGTTTTCTTTGTTTTGATGGTCAAAATAATGAAATAAAAGCTTGTTGATGTTATAAGATAGATTTTCTTGTAGTAGAATCCCCTTTTCCTTGGTGTTCCTCTTGGGGCTCCACCACGGAATGTCACAGGATTTGTTAGTTAGCGACTCCCAAGTCTACTCCGTAACGAAACGTATTGGCCAACCCTATTAGGATCGACCTAAATCTTCCTGGGTTTCTAATGGTCAAGTCATTCTATAGCCTTCTAGCATAGGACTTTAGATGATCTACTTTGTGCAGAGCATCTAAATCGAGGTGGACTCATATTGCACTTGGTTCAAAGCGAATGGAAAATAAGAGGGATGCATCACTCGACCTCTCTACCCGTAGGGTAAAGTCCCATTCTGGTCCCCTAAAATGATATGAGCCAGGGTTCTACATTACATTATCTAAGGTCAATACATCATTGTGATTTGAATGTTGAGAAGCCTCCCAAATCTCTAGGACCACCCTGCCATTGGATGGACCCCTTAGGGGTTCCACCTACCTGCTTCCCTTGATAGCTTTAGTTTCCTACTTACCTAAGGTCACATTAGTGGTATCACATACAAGTAGCTTCCTTAATTAACCCATTAGTCACATATTCCTTTATGTAATTTTATGCACTGGCACAAAAACAGATCAAACAAATTCCTTGAAAGTAAACTTTATATTAAAATTTCAACTGAGATACAAATCTTGTCCATAGGATGATTCCTGCAATCTGTAAGGATGCGTCTTATTTTCCTCTAAGTTTCCCCCCTTGCACTAGTAACAAGGCCTCAAGATTCCTTCCCTAATCACGTAGACCATCTGAGTAGGACACAAAGGAGGCAGGGGATTTACAGCTAGAGCCCCCCTGGCACTCGAGCATCCTCCTATGAATAAACGTTTCTACACAGAGAGACCTCTCACGATCAAAAACCTCCTTGGATAGGGTTGGTGGCTAGCTTGTGTTGCTCAACATGCCTTTCCTAAGTGTTTCAACCTGAATCCAATTTGAAAGATTTTCTTCTTATCAATTCCTTTATTAGATGACTCATTTTTGTAAACAGGTGTTCCTAAGTACAAACACAAGCAGAAATGCACAATATGTACTAGACAATTCTTTGTTCTCTCTACTGAAGGAAATTCCAATTAGATGCAATAGCATCTAGTCTTGGCTTTATTGTCCGAGATTCCCAAAGATTGTCAAGATTGTGGGAGAGAAGGAAGGAGTCTCGCTTGAAGCTTTCTTGCTTGCACAATGGGGGAAGACACACAAGGGTGGAGGCTGAAAAACAGTTTTCCTCTTCTTAGTTGTGTAAGCCAAAAGAACTCAAGTACAAAGAAATAGAAGAACCCTATATATGGGTCTCAAACCAAACTCAACTAACTAAGGTGGCATACTAACTGAGCCACGAACTAGAGTAGATAAGGATAGCTATCATGTAGCTATTATTCATGGGCGGTGTACCAACCGCGTCTGCAACTGACAAGTCGGTGACATAAATATACAACGGTCACCCTGGCGTATCACGAGTGGAGCTCGATATCTCAACACTCCCCCTCGAGCTCAATCCCAATTCCTGCACACCAAGCAGGTCTCTGAACTTGCGCAGCTTCTCTGCGCCCAATGCCTTCGTGAATATGTCAGCTACCTGATCCTCTGTGCTGACATAAACTAGATCAATAAGACCTAGTAAAACCCTCTCTCGCACATAGTGATAATGCACCTCAATGTGCTTTGTTCTAGCATGATAGACTGGGTTATTTGCCAAGTGTATACTACTCATGTTGTCACAATAAATGACAACTGGCTTATCTGTAGACTGATGCATATCATAAAGTAGCTTATACAACCAAGCTACCTCACATGCAGCCATTGCTGCACCCCTGTACTCAGCCTCTGTGCTCGACAAGGCAACTGTAGGCTGTTTCTTGCTGCTCCAAGTGACTGTAGCACTCCCAAAAGAGAATACATATCCACTGGTAGATCGTCTATCAGAAATACTACCAGCCCAATCAGCATCAGTGTATCCATGCAACTGTATCTGAACCCCAGTCTCATAAAATAGTCCATATTGCAATGTGGACTTCACATACCTAAGTATGCGTCTAGCCACATCCAAATGTGGTTTCCTTGGAGCCTGCATAAACTGACTTACCAATCCAACAGCATAGCTCAAATCTGGCCTGGTAATAGTCATATAAATCAAACTTCCTACTATGCGTCTGTACATAGTAGGGTCTTCTAGAAGCTCACCTGCATCTGTGCTCAGCTTCACATTTTGCTCCAAAGGAACTGAAATTGGCTTACAGCCTGTCATCCCATATTTGGACAGCATGTCCAATCCATACTGCCTCTGCAAGAGCTGTATCCCACTTGGTGATCTAATCACCTCAATGCCCAAGAAATAACGCAGCTCTCCCAAATCCTTCATCTCAAACTTCTGCTTCAATAGCATTTTCACATGAAGGATATCTTCATCACTGTCACCTGTCATAATCAAATCATCAACATAAATGACAAGCAGCATAATACCTTTCTCTGTTTTTCTCACATAAAGTGAGAAATCTGCCTTGGAAATTTGAAAGCCAATAGTGACAAGATACTGTCCTATCTTGTCAGACCATGCTCTAGGTGCTTGCTTCAAGCCATACAAGGCTTTCTTCAACCTGCAAACAAACTCAGGATGAACAGCATGCACATAACCTGGTGGCTGCTCCATATAGACCTCTTCTTGCAAATCACCATGCAAGAAGGCATTCTTTACATCCATTTGATGTAAAGACCATCCCTTTGATGAAGCCATAGCAATGACTGCTCTTACGGTTGCCATCCTTGCAACCGGACTAAATGTTTCTTCATAGTCAATGCCATATGTTTGTGCATACCCCTTGACTACTAATCTTGCCTTGTATCTGTTCACAGAACCATCAGCATTGTGCTTCACCTTATAAACCCACTTACAGCCAATTGCATTCTTACCTTTAGGCAAAGGTACTAACTCCCATGTAGCATTTGCTTCCAAGGCATCCATTTCTTCATCCATGGCTTTCTCCCATTTTTCTTTTCCCATGGCTTGCTCAAAAGATGTGGGTTCTGGTTCTTGTATCACCTTGACCATATATGCATAGTGAATGGCTGTAAATCCATCATATTTCAGCCTATCCACAGGATACCTAACTCTGGTAGACCTGCGCAAAGTGGGTTCACTCCCAGGTGCTCTCAAAACATCCCTGGTCTTCCTTACTCCAGGTGTAACAATAGAAGGAATACCCAACTCATCATCAATGCTCTGTTCTGAGCCACTGGATTCACCATCCACATAAGAGTGACCTGCATTCACATCAAACATGGGCTGATCAACCTTCTCTTTTCCTTTTCGTGATACCTGCATACCACTATCTGCATTACTTTGAGAAGAATCTCCTGATCTCAATCTGCCTGTCCATGGCGAAGAATGTGAACCAGTGCTAGAGGATGTTCCAGGTCCACTAATGTTTTGTGACTGCTGCTGTGAATTCTGTGCAGCATTACCATTTTGTGCATCTACATCATCAATCACATTTACTGGTTTATACCAGCTACTCATCTCATCAAAAACAACATCTCTGCTCACTGTAAACTTACGAGTAGAAGGGTTATAGCATCTATACCCTTTTTGCTGCAGAGAGTAACCAATAAAGATGCACTTCTCAGCTTTTGGATCCAACTTGGATCTCAACTCATCTGGCACATGTACATAGGCAATGCAACCAAAAATTTTCAAATGAGAAATATCTGGTTTCCTACCAGTATACCTCTCCTCTGGAGTCATTCCATGTATTGCTGCAGTGGGAGTCCTGTTCATTATGTAGACTGCTGTAGCAACTGCTTTAGCCCAATAAAAATCTGGCAAGTCTTTTTCATTGAGCATGGCACGAGATACCTCTCCAATATGCCTGTTTTTTCTTTCTGCAATTCCATTTTGTTGTGGGGTATGACTGCATGAATATTGCTGCTTTATGCCATGCTCCTGCAGGAACCTTGCAAACTCATTTGAGAGGTACTCTCCCCCTCCATCTGACCTTAGGCATTTTATCTGCAAGCCTGTTTCTTTTTCAACCATAGCTTTAAGAGTTTTGAAATGCCCAAAAACTTCACTTTTCTTTTTCATAAAATACACCCAAACTTTTCTGCTATAGTCATCAATAAAACTGACAAAATAATTACAGCCTCCAAGAGATGCAGCTTTAGTTGTCCACACATCAGAGTGGATTAATTCCAATGGCTTCTTACTCTCTTGAACATGTCTAGGAAATGGTTTCCTTGCCTGTTTTCCAAACTGACAGGCTTCACATACCTTATGCATTTCTGCAACCTTGAATTTGGGCAATCCTGCAACAATATTTTGGGCCTGCATTGATTTAAGTCGCTGTACATTAACATGATCAATGCGTTTATGCCAGATATCAATATCTGCAACTACACCGGTCTCATGTGCAAACATTGCTGCACTCAATTCAGACATGTCTGCATCCAATGTAAACATTCTGCCCTTCTTCTTTCCTTTTGCTATCAAGCGACCTTTATTTTTCATATCCTCAACAAAGCATCCATGAGGATTAAATCTGACCTGCAAGCCCTGTTCAACCATTTGACCAACTGAAACCAGATTCTTGGTAATATTCGGGACATGAAATACATCGGACAGGTATTTCTTTTTCCCACCCTGCATAGACAAGGGAATTTTTCCAATCTGCACAATAGGATGTGCAGTATCATCACCAGTCTCCACAAATCCTAGTTTTTCCATTTTCCTTGCATCCTCCATCCATTCTGCATGACCTGTCATGTGGTTTGATGCACCTGAGTCAACATACCATACATCATTGCTTTCTTCTGCACTTGTCATAGAATTGTTCATGTGCTGCACCATGAACAAATGCTCATTTCTGTCATCACCCTGTCTACTAGAAGATGCATAATTCCCTTGTTGCAGTTTTCCATTCATGATGTCATTCTGCTTTTTATAGCAGTCTTTAGCCATATGACCCATTTTACCACAGTAGTAGCATTCAACATTACTGTTTGCATTTTGGCCTCTTTGCCATCCACCACGACCTCTTTGGCTCCCCCTGCCTCTAGAGTTACCACGTCCTCCTCCATAGGACTGGTTTTCTTGAGTTTGCTGCATATTCTGATTTCTGCCACGGCCTCCAAATCGGCCTCCTCTACCTCTGCCTCTACCTCTTCCAGCATTTGAGTAGAAGATAGCTTCTTTTGAAGTTCCTCCTGAAGAAGATGCACCACCATTTCTCTGTTCCTCAGAAATTAGAAGAGCAATCAACTCCTCAAAATCAGGAAATCTTTCACGAACTGAAATGGATGTCCGAAACTGTGCATAATCCTTTCCTAGACCATTCAAGGTCACAGAAACTAAATCATCATCTTCCACTGGCGACCCAATGGAAGCAAGTGCATCTGCAATCTTCTTCACCTTCATGTGGTAGTCGTTGATGCTCATACTTTCTCTTTGCACATTATGCAACTCTTGCTTGAGCTACATTTTCCTGGCTTGCGTATTTGTGCTATACATTTTTGACAAAGTATCCCATGCCTCCTTTGGCGTACTTGCATCCTGAATATGCACAATCATAGAGTCTGAAATACTGATAGACAGCCAATACATAACTTTCCTGGCTCTCTCATGCCATGTTTTAAATGCCTGCATTTGTTGTTGATTGGGAACATCAGGAAGAACTGGTTCTTCTTCATTTCCTGCAACAAATTCCCAATATCCTTTTCCCATAAGGAAATTCGTCATTCTAAACTTCCATGCCTGGAAGTTGTTCTTGTCAAGCTTTTCAGTGACAATCTGTGAAAGAGAATCAGACGCCATTACAGAATACTGCAAGAAATTCTGTCACTGCAAAAAACACAGCTTCACCCTCACAAGGGCAAATCTGCAAAACTGGCGAAAGTAGTATTTGACCACACAGTCACTTCCTAGTGACGATTTTGCATAAACAGGAACCAAGGATGATTCTGAAACTCCCAATGTCTCTGCGCACAAGCATACGATGCAATTTCTACAGTAACTTTTCACGGACCTGTAGAACAGTGGTCGCACAGCATAAAACTGAGCCTTTTCTTGAGTGCGTGCAGAAAACTTCCGTCTGCAAAACAGGCCCCGAAATGGCCTCAAATCAAAAAAACAAGGTCGCCAAGGGCTAAAGCCCTTTCCCGCAGCATATATTGCCCTCTTGCTTCACCGCGAAGGGCGTCTCAACCTGAGACAATGCACTCCTGCAATTTCCGGCTGTGCTACCTACAGAGATCTGCTCCCAAAACAGGAAATGAAAGCAACACTGC